>NC_046369.1:7358352-7505852 GCF_011125445.2 Fundulus heteroclitus
TGGGTACACTCAATATGTTTTACATGTAATCAAACTCTCTGAGAAAAAAAAAAAAACTCTTTCAGCCCAGCTCCAAGTTTTCATAAGGACCCAAAAGGAGCCGAGGGGAAACTATCAATACCACTCCAAACATTATTCTGTGAAAATCTCAAATGTGAAACACTTAAGCACTGCATATGGCCAAAAGAGTTTATGAGACACTGCAGTGGGACTCAGCCTCAAACAAAAGTTGTATTTTGTCAAGTCTGGCTTGCTGTAAGCAGCAGAGATGTGCTTTATAAATAAACTACTGTTTTAAACTACTCCTATCTCTTCCATTGAGTTGGACTGATACCAGTCCAGACCAGGACCTAAAACTTAATTAACCTGAGTTTTTTCCCCTTTTTGCAGGCTTTTGAAATTTACAAGCTGTGTTAGTGTCCAATAGGGAAGGACAATTATTGTACATGTTTTATTGCAAGCTTAACTTGCTGGTCATTTTGCAAGCTAAAATTTACTCAGTCCCCTTTAAGTCTAACCCTCCAAGCTCAAAAACAATACAGGAGACGGGCAGAAAGCACAGCTAAGACATAATAAAAGGGATTTAGTTTAAATGTATATGACCAACGGTCCGTCCTAAGAAAAACATGACAGATCAGAATTGGAACTTTTTAACTGTTCACTTAATGAGATGGCTATAATAAACTTCAGAATATTCCATACAACAGCAAACACTGTTGCTCATCAGTCAACATAACACTTTGTCTTTCATCAGTTCATACAGTCATGGTAAAAAAAACTTTTCTTTGGTTTAACATTTTTGCTACAAATTATGTTGTAGAAATCTTTTGGGAAATAAGTTGTCTAAGAAAGTACCACATGGGGAATGCATGGTGTTAGCCTAAAATACTTGAATTCAGTGCTCTGCAAAATAATTCATGCTCTTTGAAATGTCTTACATTTTGTCACATTAACAGCAAGAAACTGCCTGGACTGTAATAAATGTTAGCAAATGTATTAAGTCCCATGCATCAAGGCTCTCCATACCTCCATTAGATTTGGTTACAGTTGTTGCTTAATACAGCATAAAAATTTTTAAAGCATAAAGTAGCAAGTAAGATAGTCACCTCATTAGGAAACTACAACCAACTGGTTTCAGTGTCACGTGTTTTGATGATAAAATGGCAGCTGTAAGCCATAAACCCAAAAAATATTTCAACGGGCTTTTATGTTAGACACTGTCACAAAACAGTGCATTGTTGTGTATTTGAATAAAGGTGACCCAAGTCAGTATCTGAAAACTTTACCATGCACATGTTACAGCCCATTTAATCTGATGCCCCTAAACCCAGGGCAATCCATTCCTTCAGAAAAGCCAACTAACATTAAGAAGTCCATCTGTGTTTAATTTAATGTCACTTCAATCCAGATGTTCTGTGAACGCTTTAGAAGTGTATTAGAGAACATCGGCGAACAAACAGCATCATGAGGACAAAGGAACATGACAAACAAGTAAGGGATAAAGTTTTTAAGACATTTAAGGCAAGGTTGGGTTAGAAAGTAACGTACCATTTTTGAAACATTTCACAGTCTGTCAGTCTTTTTAATAATAAAAAGAGTAATACAACTGCATACAGAGCTAGTTAAACTGATAGTTTAGGAAAGGAGAACATAAATCAGACAAGCAGCTCATGGTAACTCTGGAGGGGCTCCACCGATCTGTCTCTCAGGTGAGAAAGTCTGGCAACAGAAAAAAAATGTGCAGTTCCACAAATTTGGTATTTCTCTGGTCTATGGATGAGTGGAAAGAGGAAAGCCATTGTTGAATGAAAACTTTAGAAAATCCCATTTTGTTTGCCACCAGCCAAGTAGGAGACAGCAAATATGTGGTAGAAGGTGCTCTGATTAGATAAGAACAAAGCTAATTCTTTTTGGGCTACTTGCAAAACACGTGGGGGGTGTCATCATGGTACAGGGACTCTTTTTTTCAACGGGGACTAGGATGCAGCTCATCTGAACTGATGGGTAGACAGAGCTAAATTCAGGAAAATTGTGGAAGAAAGCCTTTCAGAGGATGCAAAAAACAAAACTTGAGACTGAGGCAGAGTTTCCCCTTTCAGCAGGGAGACAATGTTAAACATATAGCCATTTGGCTGAGTGTATGTTTTGAAAACAGTTGTAACAAGTAAGAGGAAACATTAAAATCTTGATATAACACTAAACTAATTTTCATAAAAAATGGTGCATATTCTTCCACACAACTGGGTTTTACCTATCATGTAGAAAAACTAACAACACTGCCATTAAGAATATATTTTTTTTAATTAGCACAGTTGTAACATGATAATTTCTAATTTTTTCAATAAGTTTAGACTTGATTCAGTAGTGAATGATGTGAAATGATGCTTTGCTGTGTTTTTTTTGTCTACGCTGTCTTTAACTTTAAAAGAAAAAGTAAGTAAACAGATTTCTTTAGGCTCTTTAGGCTGATAAGAAACAAAGTGGGAACATATTCAGGGGTTATGTTTAACAAGGCACTGCATAAGTTAAAAACCTAGAATTGACAGTGGGTGTACGTTCTTTTTACCTTGACCGTAAATTATCTTCTGGACTTGTAGCTTAACAACTGATAAATACAATAAAGCTCAACAGAATCCAATTTTTTCAATGAAAAAGGATCCCAAAAGCATAATTAATAATAATAAACAGCATTCTCCAAGCTTCTTCAACACTCCCAATTTAACAAATACACACACTGAGAGCATTCAACACAGTTGGGCACCCTCTGTTGTACTTTTCATTGTTTTGATTAATCAAAGCAATTATGGTTGAGGACTTGGATATATGCTTTTCTGTTATAATTTATTTTTGTTGGCCTACGAGGATGACTTTTACAAATTGGTCTGTATCCACTTTCAACACACTGTTAAACAGTAAAAATGAACGACAGGGGAAAGTACACATGTCCGAGCTCATGATCTCTGGTTTCACAAAGTGCTGTGGACTCTGACCTGAGTATAGTTTGGCAAATGTATTCATACGCAAGATCAACAGCAGAAACAAAGCCATGGTTAAAAATCTTAAAGTTTTAAACTTGTAAATAATGTTGTATTGTTGATGTTTAAGTCCAAACAGTAAGATTTGAACCCAAAAGAACAAGAAAATGAGGGATGTTAGTTTAAGCTGAGAGAGACTGTGCAGATTTGTCTTTTTGTTTGAGGCAGCAGGGGGTAGGTGTAGTTAAAAGTAGAAGGCTGATGTTTTGATCAGTGTGGTATCCCCTGCAGCGGTCTGTTGGAGGTTTCCAGGGGGGTGCTCTTGGCTGCCGTCGACATTAACCCCCGCTGACCCGAACATAAATACATATACTACTGAAATACATGCAGAACAGCTTTGGCACTATTCATGCCTCCACATTTCCCTTCTTTCAACTGTCATGTGAATTTGTAGCAAAGCTTCAACATGTTTTAAGAAGTAAAATACGACTCAGGTGTTCCCATTTGGGTAAAAGCTTTTAGATTATGTCTGAACCTCAGCAAGGAGTTCATAAAGCACCTTAGCAAGAAGCTAGACACAATATTTAAAAATGTAATGTATAGCACATTCATAGACAACGGGTCATTTTAAGCAGACAATTTTTACAGTTACAGATGAAACAGAATCATTATTTTTCAATTATTATTATGTCTTTATTCTCACCTTTGACTTTAACTTCTTGAACATAGGTTATAAAGTCAAAACAATACTAAGGAGCAACAACACACTTTACAGACTTTAACTGTACAGTTAAGTAAGCTTTTGCATTTTAAGGCGCAAGCTGTTAAAAATAAATAAACCCTGCAAAGGTTTTTAACACTAAAGTATACTGGGATAAATTCTGCAATACAAAGCAGCTTTTACGTGAACCACAAAATTACTCACTTCAATAATTTATGGAAAACCAGAGACTTTTCTACACCTACTAAAACCTTTTATTTTATCAAAAATGTTAACTATTTATACAAATAGTATGTGAAATCTCTTAGCTCTTTTGGGAAGTATTATTGTGCCCTAGTTTAAAGGGGTTTTAAATGGGCTTTATAAAGTTTCACTGCAACCCTTCTCGCTGCTCTTAAGACACTCTGTTATAGTTTTGAAGGTGTTTTTATAACTGGTTAAAGAAAATAGCAACCAAAGTTTATTTACCTCAGCACAGCGTCTGTGGATTTCACACCAAGCCAGAACCTGGTTATTCTGGAAGAGACAGAGAGGGAAAAAAGTTTGAAGGAAAACATTCACAGAGACAAATCCTTTGACATAAACTCCAAACATTGAACCTGTTCATAAGAAAATTCCTGCTTGTACATAAATTCCATTTATATACAAGCAGACCAAAAAAAAATGCTGTACTGTACCTAAAATGACAACCAGAAAATTACACAAACACAGGAAAACCTGCAATATAGTCACCTTTTAGTTATTTACCCAATTATCCTTTGGGGGGAAAATATGGTCCAACACACTTTGTGGTTGCTGAAGCAGAAAGATGTGTTTTTATGTGAGACATGTTTTTATGTGCATGTGAAAGTGGATGAGGGTTTATGTGCAAAAAGACAAGTGGGAAGTGACTCAAGAGCACCAGTAAATATGACTGCTTTAACCACTGTGACTGAGATGTCATTTAAAGACCACATGGACAAAAATATAGATTACACATCCCACCAAGCCAACAGAGTTCTAAATTATCCTTACTTTAATAACTCTATACAAACAAATGAATACAAAATATATGGTATTTCTGATTAACTGAGTGATTCATTCCTTAAGGTCATAAAAAGAAAGCAGATACCTCTATGCACCTATGAACATACCTCTATACCTCTATGAACATATCCATATATTACACTCAGAGTATATAATGACAAATGTTATTCTAATTACTTTAAGTTAATTTTATCCCACAAAATGATCACTTACCCAATTTTCATTTTAAATATATATATATATATATATATATATATATATATATATATATATATATATATATATATTTTTTTTTTTTTTTTTTTTTTTTTTTAAATGCTGACAAGACAGAAGTTGTCATCTTTGAAGTTTGTCATCTCTTAATCAATCACTTAATCTGGATGGCATTAAATTGGCCTCTGGTAATAAAGTTAAAAATCTTGGTGTTGTTTTCGACCAAGACATGTCATTTAAATCCCATATTAAACAGGTTTCCAGAGTTTCCTTTTTTCACCTGCGGAATATCGCCAAAATTAGAAACATTCTGTCCAGGAGTGATGATGAAAAACTAGTCCATGCATTTGTTACTTCAAGTCTGGACTATTGTAATTCTTTACTATCAGGAAGTCGACAAAATGCAGTTCAAAGCCTTCAGCTGATCCAAAATGCTGCTGCAAGAGTTCTGATTAAAATCAACAAGCGGGATCATATTTCTCCTATTTTAGCTTCCCTTCATTAGCTTCCTGTTTAAATCAAGAATAGAATAAAAAATTCTCCTTCTCATGTATGAAGCCCTTAATAATCAAGCTCCATCATATATCAGAGCTCTGATTACCCCGTATGTTCCTAACAGAGCACTTCGCTCTCAGACTGCAGGTCTGCTGGTGGTTCCTAGAGTCTCTAAAAGTAGAATGGGAGGCAGATCCTTTAGCTATCAGGCTCCTCTCCTGTGGAACCAACTCCCAGTTTTGGTCCGTGAAGCAGACACCCAGTCTACTTTCAAGACTAATTTTAAAACTTTCCTTTTTGACAATGTTACGAACGTGAATCAGGCAAACCCAGTATTCAAACCAAACAAGTGAGGTGAAGGCAAAAAACAGGATTTAATAATAAAACAGGGACAGGCAAGGCTCAATGGTCAAAATGGCAGTCCAAAATCCGGTACACAAAAGGCAGTCCAAAATAGGCAGAGGTACAAACAGGGCAAAGCAAGCTCGGATAACCATGGGACAGAAACAAGTCGGTAAACCGGTAAATCAGTCAGACAGGGCAGAAAAAACAGATCAGGGAACAGGCTGGCTCAGAATCAAAAAGGCTCTCGGGTTAGCATCAACAGGTCAATCAATAAAGGAACGCTGGAACAAAACTCACCGTGGCTCGTTAATGATCTGGCGGAGAACTGAAGACCGAGGCAGAACTATATAGTGGAGTACACAGGTGAAATGGAGTGAAAACTAATTACAAGTGACAGGTGGAAACTGAACTGATTGGCTAGTGACTGGAGGTTGACAGGTGAGCAGATCTGATTGGCTGGTAACTGGTGTTTGGGGAGTGACAGATAAACAGATTGAGTGAGCTGGCAGATTGCTGGGAAGAGACAGAACTGAACTGGAAACATAAATAAAATCAAACTACAATAAAATCTAACCTAATCCATAAACCAAAACTAATACAGAACCTAAACCTAAGACTAAACACAACACACACAAGCTATAATAGAAACCAAACAAGAAAGAGCCCAAAACCAAAACTGATTTTAAAGACCGGAGAGTTAACTAATAAATCAAAATTAACAAACAGCTGAAACAAAACCCAAATCCTGACAGACAAAGCTTATAGCTAGATTGGCTCATGTTACCCTGAGCGATTCTGTAGTTATGCTGCTATAGGCTTAGGCTGCTGGAGGACATCAGGGTCTATTTTTCTCACTCTGCTGAGTTCTCCTACTGTTTTCCAGTTTGCATTGCTTGTTGTTATTTCAACTTTGAACTTCATGTTCTCTCTGTCTTTTTTCTCTTCACAGTAGGCACACCTGGTCTGGCTTTCTGTTAGGTGTGACATCATTCAGGGGGGCAGATCATCTGCTATTACCATATAACATAGAAAGTACTCCTGGATCAATGTGAGCTTCTGTGCTTTCTGTGTCTCTGCTCTGTCTTCTCTAACCCCCAGTGGGTCGAGGCAGATGATCGTTCACACTGAGCCTGGTTCTGGTTCTGCTGGAGGTTTTTTCTTCCTGTTAAAGGGGAGTTTTCCTCTCCACTGTCACTTCATGCATGCTCAGTATGAGGGATTGCTGCAAAGCCATCAACAATGCAGACGACTGTCCACTGTGGCTCTACGGTCTTTTAGGAGGAGTGAAGGCTGCTTGTTAAGACTTGATGCAACCTGCTGGGTTTCCTTAGATAGGAAACTTTTTGACCAATCTGTCTGTTTGATTTGAATGAATTTGACTTTGTAAAGCGCCTTGAGATGACGTGTGCTGTGAATTGGCGCTATATAAATAAAATTGAATTGATTTGAAAGCAGACACCTGTACCACTGACTCCACAGTCTGATATTGAGTACATTTTAATATTACTTTAAGCATAGGGCCTATCAGAGCACGCACACCACACTTTTATTTTTTGCTGTTCTTAATGCCTATATCTATTTTTATTTTATTTTTTTCTAATATCCATCCCTAACTGCTGGCTTGATGCTGTCTGCCTACAAACAACAATACACAATAAAATATGACTTTATGCTTTTCAGTGGGATAATATAATAATTATTTACATAATAATCATTACGTGGATTAATAGTTTGTGGTAATGTTGTGTCCTAATTCTGACATGCTTAAGGTCAGATCTGTATTTGCTATTTGATATATGACTAACAGAAAGAGTTAATAATGGTTCACATATTGAAGAAGCAGCAGGAGAACTACTCAATATTATCTGTAGGTAGATGGGAGGTCTAACGTTGAAAACTAATCATTCTTCCATCTGACCACGCACACTGCTCACTAATGTAGGAAAATTTAATATTTAGCGTTAGTTACCTGAGTAGAATATTACTAGGACTGTTCAGAATGTTGGTGAACATAGTAAATACTTTTTGAAAGATACAGTTGCCTGGATTATTGTCACTTAACATTGCGGCTGTGCTGGGTTTTGCCTGCTCACGTGTCAGTCTTTCACGGAAGCAGCACGCATTTTGACCACGCACACGCGAGAGCTGAAGCAGGTATATGTGTGGATGGAGAGAGAGGTGAATGCAGCATGCGCTTCATGGATTAAACCATTTACTAAAGACGGAGGGAAGATCTAATTATTATATTTTGCATTAAGTTTGCATTAGGTTCTTTAGAAAACAAAAGTATTAAACACAATAATTTTAGCCCCAATATTTTGAAGGGTGCCTGAGCACCCTCAGTGGTACAGCTATTTCTAGCTTGTACCATTCAACCTCACAGAACAGCTCCAGCTCCTTACCCACCAGTGAGGTGACATCCCACATTCCTAAAGCCAATTCATGCCACCAGGGATTAGCATGCCTAGGTCTCCACCCTTGACTGCCACCCAGCTCAGTTTGAACCCAATCCGGATGTTTCCATCAGCAAGTTGTGGACTCACATAGAAGAGGCATCCTGTAGCCTCTTCAGGCTGAATCCAGCCGAGCCTCAATCACAAAATAATACACGGTAGTAAAAGTATATTGATCAAAAGATATATTAGTAGGTGTGCTAATAAATAACTACTACAAAATCTAAACAAATGCACATCTTTTATAGCAAGCTTTAAAATAACGAATGAAGTGCTTGGCAACTATTTTTGACTTCCTTTGTTAAAACACCCAGCAACGTTAAAAGGGCTACTGTTATCTCTGAATTGCTTTGTCTTTATCAGCAAAATTCACTTTGCAATTATGCAACAACAAAACATCTATTAGAGTAGGTGTGTATACCTGGCTGCTGTTATGTCTGTGCACCTTGAGATTTGTGAGTCCCCAGTAATTGTGTGCATGCGTGGGATAAGCTGCCTTAACGACTCTTAAACCCTCTCCCGGGTGAGCTGTATTTAGACTGAACCAATCTTTTACTTCACACAAAGATACACCCTGCTCAGAGCCTTTCCTCTTTAACTGGCCATTGTGTCCACTGTATGATGAAGGTTATTAGGTTGTCAGAGCCAGCAGAACAGCACTAAGGTCAAAAGATAGGAAATAGGGGTTAAAGGTTTTTAACAGTATATATCATGGTAAAGAGTTTAACCGTCAGTATTCAACACATGTACATATCTGGAGAAATGGTATCACATGTGGCGTATTATACTGATAAGTCGTACATTATTAGGTTTAAATTATCTTCACAAAAAATATAAAAAGGGAATTATTTCTGCAGTTTCAGCTTTTGCCTGAAACAGTTCCAACACAGCAAAATTAAAGCCCTGCTGGATCATGCAAAATGTCCATTATTTTAGTGGAAAATGGTCATTACTCCAAGTCAGTGTTCTAATTCCTTGTCACAATGACTCCTAACTTTATAATGATGCAGCTGCTAACGGTAGATATAACTGGGTCAAGGTAATAAAGACCTACTGATTTTGATGAGGCCATTACAGAACTGCTCAAAAAGCTCATAAAACATAATTAAAAATTAAGATAACTGGCTATGTTAATAGCTATATTATTGGGAGGAAATACAAAGGGCGTGGTGCCTATGCCAAGACAACCCTTTTGCTTTAAGATTACCTCAATGTTGATGGTACATCTGTGCTAGTCCTTGAAAGGGACACTACTCAGACTCTAGCTACCCAGGCCCCTATAAGAAATGAGATGAAATGAGAGAGCTCAAGTAGTTTTGCCCCTGATTCATTGATTACTGGCAAGTTTATGGGGAAGGATGAGTGAAAATGAGTAGTGAAAAGGAAATACTTTACATTTTTCTTGTACAACAGAGAGCGATTCAGCACCTTCGATTACCAGTTATATGACATATATGTCTTATAATAAAAGCAAAAAGTAGAGCCTGGCAAAATTATTCATTGCTCTTGAACTTTTTATATTTTGTCACAAGCTTCAATTTTGGGTTGGATTTTATGCATAATACCAACACGAAGTAGCACATAATTGTGAAATGGAAGAAAAATTACTAAAAAAGTCCAAATGTTTGACAAATACAAGTTGAAAGTGAGCCAGGCATTTGTATTTAGCCCCATTTACATTGATTTATGTCGGTCCACCAAATTTAACAGGAAGAGCAAAGAGAACATTAATAAGATATGCACCCAAAAGGGCCTTTGTAACTTTGGAGGACCTGCACAGCTCAGGTCGGAGAATCTAATGACAGGGAGACTATTTTTGATGCAATCCACAAAGCTGGTCTTTATGGAAGGGTGGTAATAAGAAAGGTGGTGTTGGTACAAAACTATACAAAGACACATTCACAATTAGCCACAAGCTGGAGGGTTTACAATGCAAGCGTGTGGAACGATTAGGGTTGGACGATAATTCAATAACAATATATCAACGATAGAAAAGGAAAGAGATGCTCTAGTCATGGGGAATCAAAACTAATAATGTATGCCACCCTGCAAAAACTGATCTAGAAATAAGTAAAATGTTCTTAAAGTTGGTGTATTTGTCCTTGATTTGAGCTGGTAAATAATATTATCTGCCAATGGAATGAGTATTTTGACCCCTAAAATAAGATAATTAGACATCCTGCACTTGAAATAAGATGATGGAGATGAATTGTTCCTATTTTAAGTGCAAAAATCTTGTTCCATTGGCAAATCATCTTATTTACCTACTCAAATCAAGGACAAATACACACATTTTAAGAACATTTTACTTATTTTAAGTTCCGTTTTTGCAGTGCACACATCATGTGTGGTGAAAACCTAACACCACATCCCCCTGATTACACCTTCCTCGCCATGAAACATGGTGGTGGGAGTATCATGCTGTGGGATGATTTTCCTCAACAGTGAGAGGAAAACCTGGTACAGTTTGCAGTATGGACGTTTGCCTTGTAGCAGAACAACAACCCTACACATATACAAATGGCAAATGCTCATAATCTTATGCCTGAATGGGCGTATTTTACATTTACAAAACTCCAATTCAAAGGCGATGCAACTAAATACAAATTGAAAAGCAAAGACAGGACTAAAGAAGATGGTTTTGAAAAAATATTGTTACAAGATTTAACACCACGATGTTGCGCCCTGAAAAGGCACATCCATATAGGGCTGCACAATATATCGCAAATATATCACCATTGCAAAATCAGTGTTTAAAATATTTGTACAACAAAGTACTGATTGGAGTCCAATACTTGTTGGCTAATATAATCCACATGTTATGGACTTGCATTTTACATTTTAATATAATATTTAGCTAAGTGGACAGTCTCACGGCAGCAGATACTCACATTGGACACAAAGAAAATTGCCAAAAAAGGCTAAAGGCCAGAGTGTAGTAACCACAGATGAGAAAGACAGAAAAGGAGGAAATAAGCATACATTGCACCTGATATATTCATTGCAATATTTACCAATATTACTGTTATCACAAGATTTTCTAATATGGTGCGGTACTACATCCATACCAACTTTCTTGGGCAAAACTGCAGACAAATGCATGCTTTCAAGAGTTGAAATCCTTTCCAGTGTGTTTTAATAGCTCTGTTTGAGCTTGTTGTCAAAGAAGGTTCTGTGCGCTCTCCTATGCAGTAATAACATCCTTCAAGGATCACTTTGGAATAAGGGCCACATGATTTATGAAACCATGCATATAGTGGTCAATCACAATGTACAATCAGGTATTAATAAAGCAGACAAGAAGTGGAAATTATCTGATTAGTCATCTGTCCTTCTGCATCATTAATCTACAAATTCCTTAAAATCATCCACATTTACACAAGAAACATTCACAGTTGTAGACTGCTTAAATATTACCACGATTCTACGGTATTTTCACGCTTAGTTAAATTATTCACACACACATTCCAGATTCATTCATTAACATTACTGTGAATACAGTTGAACAATTCTGGACTCTACCGCAGATGTCTAAAAACATTTCAGATTTCAGAACCTATTCAAACCCATTACCCTTCATAATGTCAAATAAACTAGGCAAGCTTTATTGGCAGAAGGTAAATTAAGTACTTTTTTCTCAGATCTCCCATGCTATTGAGTTTAATTTAATGAGAAAACATTGCACAGCCCATGTCATGTTTATGTAATCCGTATATTTAAAGATAATTAATCAAATAGACCCCAAAATTAGCATATGTGTCCTCTTGTGTGCTTAAACATCGTTTTAGACTAATGAACACAGCTTGATTACCTCTGGAAGGAACTAGAAAGACAGCATAAACAACAAGACATGAAAAACTATAATCCTGGCTTATTTTGGTTAAGATGGTGTAGATTCTCTGTCAACCATGATAACCTAATTACCTAAATACATAGAGGCTCTACTCCTGTCTGTTTGTACAACACGTTTCTCATGAAACTCTATCGCCTCATTAAACGAGAGCCCAATGTTTCTCCAAAAGTACTGTTATCTTTGCAGTATCGTTCTGTTCTGTCTTGGTCTTAGGTCCCTGATCAGAGTGGGACGAACATTCATCAACCAGCAGATGGATTGAGAAACAGCAGTAACAAAATCTGAGTTACACAAACACACAGGACACATTCTCTAAATTTTCTCCTATTGCTACTCATCCAGATTATTCTCTTTTGGTCACTCTTTCACTTCTGACTTTTCTTTGGACCCTCTAACTTCCCACGTATCTGCCAAATCAAAAAAAAAAAAAAAGACAGGAAAGACTTGATGGTGATTGTAATGATCAACTGTGAATACTGCAGACAAAACTAATGAAACTTTACAAGCCTATTTAACATGTCTAGTCTATCTGGAATGACGGCTCTCCTTACATTTTCCCAGGATCATCTGCATCTCCCTCATTATGTTACCTAGCAAGTATAACTCAAGGCTTGTATGCAAATATTAAAATTTGTTTAAACGCAGAATGATACATTTTAAACACTTATTTATGTTAATTTTGTTGATTATGGCTTAGACTTAATAAAAAACACATTTCTCAAAAACAAGAGTATTATATAATACAATAAAAAAACACGTCAGCATACTGAAATGTAGTTGTAAAATAAGTTTTTTGCATGAATTAATGCCCAGATGTAGCATACAAATTTTCAAAAAGAAATACCTGACTGTGGAAACTTAAGACTAAAATGACTTTTTTTTGACCTCCCACTTTTCCTCCAGATTCTGGGAAGTTGAATTTTCTAAAGGAATGCTGAACTTACTTTCACATGAAAGAAAGACTTTGCACCACTAGTCCTTTTCCGCCGAGTCCAGGTAAGATGTTCTGACATTTTCTCTGATTTTCTCTGATTTAGAAGTAGCCCATGGCCTTGATACATCTGTGTGGTGGCTCTTGATGTTCTGACTTCAGCTGCAGTCTAAAATGTCTTAGGAATCCCCCCCCCCCCAACTCTTCAATGAGCAGTGCTTTACTGTCCTCCAAAGGCTGCATTTTTTGAGTGACTTTAGTAGGTTCACCTTCCTTGTAACCTCTGTTCCTGTATCAAAAACATATTTTATTGGTCAGATGTAATGTTACTTAGGAACTGGATGTTGAGTTTCCATTAGACAAGCAAAATGATCAAAATGTATAAAAAAATCAACTCATTTAGTATATCACTGTGCATAACCTATCTAACATGTGTTTCACTATTACCGTAAATTGAATCACTGCAATAAATACATTTTAATATGATATTTCCATTTATTGAGATGCACACGTAAAAACATTTGACTTGACGTGACATTATTAGAAAGTGTAATTTCACATATTGAGAAAATAAATATAAATATTGTGATCATATTTTTTTAAGCATATTTGGCAGTTTTCCACATTTCTTATTTGAGGATAGAGGGTATAACACATCAAAACTTGGCAAAGCACCCATTTCACACATTTCTAGGTCTGAGATCCACTAGAGAAAGCTGTCACGAGAGAGCCATCAGAAACCTAGATGAGCGACTGAGTCAGACGCACTTACACTAAAGGACTTCCACATGGCTCTCCTGGCTGCCCAGTCCACGGCATTCGTTCTTGAGGAAAAACAACTTGATTTTAGCCAACGACACAAACAGCACACACAGGGAGAACCGTGCACGCGCACAGCTGCACATGCCCCTCAGTGTTTAAAAGAGAGAGTCAGACATAAATCACACTTCTTCCAGATGCAGCGACAAAAAGAAAGTGTGGGTGTGTATGTGTGTGTAATTATGGTGAGGTGCAGTAGAAAGTCTATTTAACACAATGCATTACTCCTGCTAATCACACCCAGATGACCAGAAGCAGACAGCTATGGTGTATCTTATTTGTGTGAGACAGATTATGACTGACTTCCATTTAACAAATTCTACATTTTCTTTCCCAAAAATAGAACATTTACAACAAAGTAATCCGGTTAGAAGTCCACTAATTAGTTTGTGTAAGAGTTTTTTAGTGCTATGTGTCAAAGATAGTGCTGTGGTGCTCCACATCCTATGAATAACAAATGTTACTGCAAAACAGTTGGTCAGTGGATAACAATTAGCAACAGTATAAAAAATTTGTGTAACTTTGTGGAAACATTTCTAGGAAAGAATCACAGTAAAAACCAACATCCTACTGCAAGATAATTTCCCTTACCAGAAACACTGTAAATATGGTTAATTAGCGGCATACCAAACCGAAAAAAAAAATACTAAAATTATACGGGTTTCAATCAAGTTGCACTTTATCAGGGATCAGAAAAAACTAAACGTAACTTTTAAATGTTCTGTGACGTACAAACAGAAGTTATTTTCACCAGTTTATATTGTTGCCTTGGGGCATAGAATGTTATTCATCTGTAGTAAAGGATTGGATTGAAAGGCTGATCATGAAACAAGATTTATAACTAATAGAACAGACAATTCCTGATTAGGATTTATTAAAAGGTACAAAGCTAAGTATAAGCGATAGATACCACGTCGAGTTTAGGAACAATTGTTGATCTCACTGACAGCAAAAGTAAAATCCCTTAAAATTATTATGATAAAAAATTTCTCTTAAAATTTGGACATTTCTGCAAAGCAGAAGCAGTTAAATATTCAGTGGGACCTGATAGATCCTCACCTGGAAACACAATCCTTCTAGATGTGCAAAGCAGGCATGAACTAGTTACTGGGTCAGAGTTATCTTGGGAGCCGAGATTACTCAGAGCTGCTCCTCCCCCACCAATGCACTGCTGGTCAGCTGGCTCAAACGGAGGCTATCACAGTTCTCTCCCACTTTCATTTTCATGTTGTGGAAACTAAATGAGAACCACCAGTTGCTCTTATTAAGGTAATACTGCTTTTAAAACTACCAGCAGGGAATGCAAGCTGACCATCTGACTATAACAGAGGTGACCAACATGGTGCCCGTGGGCACCAAGTAGCCTCCGAGGACTTCATGTGGTGCCCACGAGCCTGTTCTAAAAAAAGCACAATCCACCAGTGAGCTGCATCTAAGACTTTATTTTATTCCGATACGCTTCCGGTTTATTCATTTTTGCATTTATATAGATTTATAAAGGACAATATCAATAACAAAACATTAAAAATGTATTTATTTTACATAAAGTTAAGGTGAAGTCTGAGTCTTCTAATTCAAAGGTACTATTAGCCCTTCATTTGACACAACACCAGTGAAGTAGCTCTCAACTTACAAAAAGGTTGGTGATCCCTGCTCTATAAAGAGAGGACTCCTAAAAAAGGTATAACTTTCTAAAAAACAAGCACATGATGAGTACAACTAAATTTACTGAGAGGTCATTTTATATATCCTTGAGGAAGTTTATGTATTAAAATAAAGATAAAAATTGACAAATTTAAAAGATTAAAAGAAGCATAGCGCAAAATTCCTCCCCCCCCCAAAAAAAATGCAGTGTGCAGCAGTACCGGTGTTTTTTGTGTTTGTGTCAGTGGCTGAGTCCAATCGTTACAACCTCAAAGCAAACATGGCAGATACAGCGACTGATTACTATGACAAAATCGGGTGAGAAAGAAAAGGTTCACCATAAATTTATGGGAAACTCATTTACATTGTTATTGTAATTGATAATCCTGGTGAACCCGATATTCAGCCAGACAGAGTTAAGTTTTTTTGTTTTTGCGTTTATTGCAGGGATGAGTAATGGTAAACGAGACAGGCAGTCAAAAGCAGACTGGACGGATGAGTAGTGGTAGGTGAAGCAGGCAAGCAGAACCAGACTGACCAGGGAATGCAGGCAGTGACAGGACAAACAGATGATGAAGGCAGGGGCTGACCAGAACAGGCGATATGTACCGAGGAACCACCGGACTGGGCAGAGCTAGCAGCTGGAACTCACAGGGAAACAGACAGACTCGTGCCGCACACAGACACTGGTACCATTAGACAGAGAGGGCTGAAAACACAAATGAAGCAGAAGAATCCAGCTGGCTGAGCACACAGGGACTGATAGAGGCCGAGCACATCAGACAAGACGAGACGATCTGGCAGTGAGTGGATGACTGAGGCAGGTATAAGTAGCCAAGTGAAAAGATGAGCAGAGCTGACTCTAATTAGTGCAGCAGGTGGATCAAGAGCAGAGTGGTGGCTAGAAAAGTCCGCAAAACTCCAAAACAAATAAACAAAAAACCTAAATCAGGACAGGTATGGCTTTAAGCAGAAATTATATATTTGCTTTTCTTGAGGAGGCTTATAAATCATTCAGAATACGATTCATAAAAAATTAATTAGATAAATTATTGGAAATCAAAACAAAAATTCTTGTTGGTGTCCACCCCAGTCACAGACAAAGTTGTGCCACTGTGATTCCCCATCCTTGCCTTGGAATGCATTCCCTTCGTTTCAGGTGAGAGCAAAATCCACCCCACGGTGATCAAACACCATCTAACCCTGGTCCTGCTGATCAAATAACACGGCAATCACAAAGCTGCATGGACTTCATCTCTGAAGTGAATCACACAAACTTTTGTAGTCTGCCATCACTCACTTCTATGCCTGTCTCTCTGCTTTCTGTCTGCCCACATATCACTCACCCTATCTGCTCTGTGTATCTGCTTGCCAGGTTGTCTGTCCTCAGGTATGTCTGAAACACCTGCCTGCTCTACCGTCTTTCCTTTCCTCTGCAGGACTTCATGCTTGACCAAGTTTGTGCTTCTGTCTCCTTGTCTGCCCTCCTGCAATCTGACCTATACTCTCTGGTTGTTTCCACAGCATGCCTGACCTCTGGACTGATTAAAGTTACCTACCGCAGAGCAGTGAATCTACTTAAACAAACCGTGTTAGTAGGGACGGGTGATATTAGGAACTTAAAATTAAAACACACAATACTTTGTCACATTTATTGCAGTTATGATGAAAGTGGTGATCTGGGTATTAAAAATGCTCTAAAAGCATTGGTATTTGGCATTAGATTGTAGGGCTATGGCTATGCGTCACTGCATATAGTCAGAGACCCAATATGAATACTACTGTTTGAACTAGAATATAAATTTTATCAAGTAGACTACTTCAGTACACCAGTTATATGAAGTAGTGCAAGTATACCAAAAAACAGAACTTATCAACTTAATTCAATTCTATTTTAAAGGCATACTATGCAACATTTTTCAGTTAATTAATATGTTCCATACCGTTTTGGATGATTAAATGAGTCATTTCAGGTTGAACAAAGGTTTTCTCGGCCGCCCTGGTGGTCTGTAGGGGAAATACCGTACTTGCTATTGCAGGAGCCCTCGGCCCGCACTCACAGGCTCAGAAGTCTCGTGCAAGACCGCGAGAGTCGTTCTTGCTTTACGGCGAGAACTGCTACACGCCCCCAGTGAAAGGCATGCTCGTTGCTAGCGCAGTGGCGATATTTGTGCAGTTATCATGGCGGAACCAGCGAGAAAACAGCGAAAGCCCATGTTGGAGCAGGCAAGAAAGAGGAAAAGGGCTCTGGACAGAGAGAGGAGTCGTACACGGGTGAACATCAGGCAAGCTTTTTCCGAATGGCGAGAGCTAAAAGAAAAAGAAGGCTGCAAGGCTGACGCGGACCTCGCGTTTCTGCTGATGTGATTGTAAATAACATTGGAATGGTTTCTCACTCTCTGGGTGCATATTCATACTTTCACTGTTAGTCATTGTTTGTACTGCCGTTTTTTCGACTTTTCGTTGCGTTCGCCTGCCTGCTAAGCTCAAAACAACCGCGCCTGGCTTGACGGAGAAACCAGAACAGCTGAGCATCTTTACGACAGTGCACTTTGACAGTGCACTTTTACTTTCGCCCTCTGGGGGGAGCCTCGCTGGAAAATCAACCCCGGTTGCATAGTATACCTTTAAAATATACTGATATTACCTTAGAGAACCAACTGAAGAGAAACAATCCCAACTATAGTGTTTTGTTTGTTTTATCACAATAAATTACAATTCTTATCACGATAACATTTTTTTCCATTAATGACAGACAATACAAGTGGTCTAAATCAGCTTCCTCTGGTGGGAAGCCAGGGTTAGAGATAGAGTGAAGAGCTCAAAGTGGAGCCGCTCCTTCTCTGCATCAAGAGGACCCAGCTGAGGTGGTTTGGGCATCTAATCAGGATCCCCCCTGAAGGAGACCTGGGGAAGATCCAGAATTCGCTGGAGGGACTACATATTACGTCTGGCCTGGGAACGACTTGGGATCTCCCAAAATGAGCTGGTGGATGTTACTGGGGAGGGGGATACCTGGGTTTCTCTCCTGGACCTGTTGCCCCAGCGACCCATCTTGGATAAACGGAAGACAAAGGACAGATAGATGACAAACCATACACTTTGCCCATATTTATCCACAACTCTCAAAAGGGACACAGTCTAATATCCAGGGTTGCTACACATTTTTCCATGTACAAAAGTCTTTACTTTCACAGTATGTGATTCTCAAAGTTCACTTTTAAGTTAAAGACACAAGATTTCACAATAGATTTATGACTTAACACGTGGAATCCGGAGAAACAACAGATGGACGAATGGAAGCTCCAGACCGAGTAAATTCCACACTTTTTCAGACTTTTTCAAAAACCCTGAATCTCATCTACATTTTATACCCACAAAGATCCAGCTCTACAACCAAGGTGGGAATTTTTGTTGTTGTTATTCTTAGTAGTTTACATCAGGAAAGAATGTGGGAATATGACAACATCCCAACACACACATATGTGCACCCTGTTGGACACAAAAGAGCTATAATTACACTATTACTTCATACGGGGGAAAGTAGTGGAAAACCCAGAGACGCGGCATAAAGAGGTGTAAATAGAAAACTGGTGATTCACATTCTAGTGGCTGCACGCTTGCTATACACAAACCGAAGGGAAGAAAGAGCGAAAAACACAGGGTTCACCCGCAACAAGCCAGAGGAAGCAATGTGTGCGTGTTTGTATCATTCTGTGTGATGACAGAGGAGGAGGAGTGCAGCTGTTTGCCCTTACTGATGGTACAACTGCTAGAGCTGTTATCAAGAGGTTTTTTTTCTCCTTTAACACAGAATCACTCTCACACATCCATCACAGTGAGTGGACACTAAATTGTCCCATAAATGCAGCAAAGAATGATGACGTTCCCCATGATGTGGCCAAGGAGATTTTCTTCTAGTTACAGATGTACACAAATATTTGATTGCCTCTCCATGCCCCAAAATGACTCAGAGAAAGCCACGCCAAGTTCCCTCAGATGTTCTTTCTTTTGATAACATAATTTATTTTCTGACTTCAAAATAGATTTAACTGGTGGTTGGCTAAATGTTTTCACATTATGGCAATCCCTAACCCATACAATTGTCTGTATTGTTGCCTCTGGTGTTTTTCATCTTCCTGCTGAGAACATTTGATGGATTCTCTATTCAATTCCCTTCTGTTCACTTTATTTAGGTAGCCTTGATTCACAACAAATGTAATCTCAAGTCACTTTAAAATTACAAAACCAATCTAGTTCATATACAGAAAGTCTATTCAGTCAGATTGTATAGACAGAGGCGAATTCAAATCAGACTTATTCCAGTTGAGTCCTCATCATACAGTCAAATTCTGTTTATTATATCAAGTTGTAAAAAGGTTTATATATAAGAAAACCCAGCTAATTACATCAAATCTTTGACTTCACAGCAATCCCTTATACTGAGCATGCATGTGGGGAGAGTGGAAAGGAATGACTTCCTTTTAAAGGAATGAAACCTCCAGCTCTGTGTGAGTAGCCATTTACCATGACTGGTTGGGGGTTTAGGTCAGGCCAGTTTGCTAGCCAATTAAGGACAGTGATACATTGGTTCTTAAACCAGGTTTTCCCACTTTTAGAGATGTGGGCAGGTGCCAAGTTTTGCTGGAGAATGAGTTCAGCATCTCTGGAATTTTTTTAAAGATGAAGTCACTTGAACACCTCAAATTGGCAGAAAGAGAAAGCCATCAATGGGTGCCCCCAAATTTCTGAGGAGGGAAGTGATCAAAACACCTCAAAATGGACTGCAAAAGACTGGCTTGTTGTATGCAGCCACTGAAGTTTCAGTTTCCCCAGTAATTTACACACTAAACCTGAAGGGCTCTTTGCCTAAGTTCTATTATTAACGCAAAGGGAGCTAAACCAAAAAACAAAGAAACTACTAACCAAGGGGAAAAGAAGAAAACCGATGTAAAAAGAAACAAATCCAAACGCACAAAGACCAGAACACAAGAACAAACTAAGAAACTAAACACAAAGGAATGAACTAACATGGAACCATCTTACTAACAGCAATTAACAGAGAAATGAACTGAATATGGAAAGACCTAAAGAACATAAAGAAACGACAAGGAAATGATCAAAATACAAATGAAAACCTAAATCCAAACACCAAAGTATTGCAACACATTTGCTCTACTAAGTATTAAACATGTGTCTTAAGAGGGTTTAATTATTTTGAGACTCTAGTTTTTATCAAAAGAGTTGTGTCTTGTGTTTGATTTTGAGAAACTTCTTTTAATAGATGTTGTGAGCCATTTGAATTGTTCTCAATTTATTCGACAACCCTCATTTGTAGGGTAGGTTGAATAACGTTTGGTGCAACTGATTGTCTGTATTGCCTTTCTGAAATAAAACTAATTTGATGGAATTCTTATGTTTTGACCTTGGTCACCTTGTTTGAAAATATTGCAAAAAAAGTGGAAAAAATGTCAGCCATAATAATCAATTAAGAAAGGACAGCCTCTATTTAAATATTTCAACATTATATATTTTCTGTCAACCTTTTATCTTGATCTTTGACCCTTAAAATAACAGTTTTATTTTTTTGAAAGGCTTGAAGACCCCAAATGATTAACAGAAATACATTTTCTGTGCAACATTTATTTGTGCAAATCTTTTATTCTCTCCAACAAATATGCATTATTACAAAGTTAGAAAATTTCTAAGCAGAAATAACACCACAAGTCCTGACTAACGACCAAAACTTCGCACAACAAATTTTTGCCTGTTAAAATAAAATCCAAAGAGATGATTTATCACGGTTCTGTTTGCCACAACCTCTCTGCATGTTTTATTTCCATTGCTGCAGCATGATATTGACTATTTGACAACTCCACTCCATAATATTTCAGACCAAATGCTCCCTTTCTCACACCTCTGTCCCAGAAACCCTACCACACACGTACACAAATTCACACACACACACACACACACACACTCACACTGATCTCAGTTGTACAAACGTATCCAGGGGCCACCCCCATTACTCAGTACACAGGTGTTCAAGTCTACTTTGGGAGGACGAGGAACAGACCCGACCTGAGGTTTTACACATGACCATATGCAAACCAACACACACAAACACACACACACAGTCTCTTCTATACACCTCAGAGCCACTGGGACTGAACTCCGTGGTTAATGACTTTCCCACCCACTACACACTGTGCACATGTTGAAGCTGTTAACGATAAGTGGCTTTTCAAACTTGGTAACGTCCTAATGTCCCTGTTAATCTAACATTCCTCACTTCAAAGGGCCACAGTACATGGACCAACAATTTTCTGTCAGATGAGCAATTTTGTGAACTATTAACAATCAGCGAGCAAACATATTTCAGGCGTGTCTTTGCCCAGTAAGTACAACCACCGATCTGTGCAAAAGTGAAATGTTTGGCCCAAATATCCAGGTGTAAATAGTTTTGAAAAACAAAACTGTATGTCTCTTCTGTTGAGTTTGAAAGTGTGCTGGACTGAGCTCTTTTCATTGTGCATAATAAAACAAATTATTGATGCTGCATTTCTCAAAAACACTGAACAAAATAATGAGTGTACAGTAAGCGAGTAAAAATCCTAAAGAAGTGAATGAGATTTATTCAGGATTATAGCTCACAGCTACTGAGTTAATGCTACTAAGTTAATTAAATATGAAAATAAGATATTTATTAACTACAATATCAGGCTTTTCTTGACCAATACCCATTTCTGGTTTTCTTTGTGACCTGATCTGTCTTAACAAATTTACAATGATTAAAATTTTTTACTTCTTCTTTACAAAAAATAGAAAAAAATATCCTGCTGGTTCTTTGATGGAGGGAGTGGATAAAAACCCAACAGGAAATAAAAGAAATTTGCATTCATAAATTAAAGCATGCGTTCCTAACCTAACCGAGATGAGATTGGGTATCCGCAAAGGTATTTTGTCATTTAGGCTGTGCGTCCACATCAATGCAGCATTTTAGGAGACGTAGACGATCGTTTTTGAAACCAGGTCCCAGAGTGGATAAATTTCAAGGTGCAGGTTTGATTTTTTTCCCTGTGTGTACATGCGGTCTGCATCTTTTCTTAAATGATAATGTTGTGTCTTTGCCTTTCTCTGTAATCTGCATGCACCTCAACCTCATAAATAATAACAAAGATGGTGTCATCCAGTATTGCGGCATCATTATTACTGTTAGGAGCGTCCTTGGACTCTAGTGAGCCAGTTGTCCCCTGCCAACCCACAAAAAGATCACATAATCAAGCTACATCATATATCAGAGCTCTGATTACCCCGTACGTTCCTAACAGAGCACTTCGCTCTCAGACTGCAGGTCTGCTGGTGGTTCCTAGAGTCTCTAAAAGTAGAATGGGAGGCAGATCCTTTAGCTATCAGAATCCTCTCCTGTGGAACCAACTCCCAGTTTTGGTCCGTGAGGCAGACACCCTGTCTACTTTTAAGACTAGGCTTAAAACTTTTCTTTTTGATAAAGCTTACAGTTAGAGTGGCTTAGATTAACCTGTGTTATCTCTGTAGTTATGCTGCTATAGGCTTAGGCCGCTGGAGGACATCAGGGTCTATTTCTCTCACTCTGCCGAGTTCTCCTACTGTTCTCCAATTTGCATTGTTTGTTGTTATTTCAACTTTTAACTTCTTACTCTCTCTGTCTTTTTTCTCTTCATAGTAGGTACACCTGGTCCGGCATTCTGTTAGCTGTGACATCATCCAGGGGGGCAGATCATCTGCCATTACCATATACCTTAGAAAGGATTCCTGGATCAATGTGTGCCTCTGTACTTTTTTTGTGTCTCTGCTCTGTCTTCTCTAAGCCCCAGTGGGTCGAGGCAGATGAGCGTTCACACTGAGCCTGGTTCTGGTTCTCCTGGAGGTTTTCCTCCCTGTTAAAGGGGAGTTTTCCTCTCCACTGTCACTTCATGCATGTTCAGTATGAGGGATTGCTGCAAAGCCATCGATAATGCAGACAACTTTCTCTGTGGCTCTACGCTCTTTCAGGAGTGAATACTGCTTGTCAAGACTTGATGCAATCTGCTGGGTTACCTTAGATAGACCAATCTGTATGATTTGATCAAATTTGACTTTGTAAAGCCCCTTGAGATGACATCTGCTGTGAATCGGCGCTATATAATAAATAAATTGAATTGAACGTGTAAATATTTGTGTCTGAGCCCCCCCCCCCCCCCCCCCCCCAATGGTGCTGTGTTTACTACAGGAGTTGTCTGCGCATGCCAGGCATTTTGTTGCATGTTTCTTTGGTAGTGTCACAGCGCCACCCAAGGGCCTGGCATACCTACTACAGCCTTTTCAGTTGTACTGCATCCTCTCGCGTCGACGCAGATGTTTTCTTAGTCGTTTAACAAAATTTACCATGTTCATCTCCATGTAGACAAGGCCTTAAAGTATTGAAAAAAATTCTCAATCAGAGGAGATCAATGGGAAAGTCGACCAATTATGATGACTGTCCGATTAATTGGCACATCTCTGTCTTTATTGCATATGACAAAATTTGGTAAAATAACAATTTGAAGCACTTTAGGTTTTTAATATCCCATCTTTACAAACCGGAGTTCTACTATTGTATTTTCCCTTTGAAAATATTGTTTTTGTCCTGCTTTAACCATAGATATAAAGACATCTCTACAGTTTTAACCTCGACTGCATCTTGCCCATATTACTCAGCTAAAGGAGGTTATTAAAAAGTATTTTTTATAAATAAGTGAAAGAATATGATAAACAGTATTACAGCACAAATGACTTCTATTAAGTAATATCAATAACTCATAAACAAGATTGTTGCTGTTTTCAGTGTACTATACTGATTTGGACAAAATGTCCAGCATCAATACCGGTTATTTGATTTATTAAACACTTAAGCATATAATAAAGGTCAATACCTTGTCTTTTATTTAGATTTTATTCTACAGGCCAACATAAAATAGTGAAGGGAAGGACAATGACACATGGTTTTCACAAGTGTTTTTGGTTTGTTTTTTAAAACAAAGAAATGCAAAATGTACATTTTCAATATGGATTTTTACCCCTTGTTTCAGAACCATCTTTTACTGCAATTCCAGCTGCATGTCTTTTTGGGGAATGCCCCCACCAGATCTGCGAATCTAGATACTGATGAGCAGACTTTTCTTACATGTGTTTGTACAATAAAAAACTGAAAAAAATGTATCCTTAATGTTAAAACACTTCACAGTTATGCTCCACATTGCATTGATCTAATGAATGAAGAACAAACGATGAAGTTTCTGATTGTAAAATATGAAAAAGTTCTAGTGTGAGTATTTTTAAAAAGTAATGTATGTAATTTAATACAGTAATATGACATCAACATAGAATATACTATTTACACACATTTGCCCCATAATTTTAGCATGTAGTAAAAAAAATTGTGTTGCGCACACACATGCTCTCATATTCTTACACACTTATGAATAATTGACTTCACGCATTTGCTCGAAGCGTTGGCCACAGACAGCGGTAGTATTTACCTGAATGTGCCTGAAGGCTGCCGTCAGCTGGGTCATGTGCAGACTCAGACACCTGGACGTGCATCTTGCGCTGTTGACTTTCTCCTGGACATCCTCCGGCTCTGGGGAACTCCTGCGTGCACGTGCCACGGTCAACAGCACGCAGAGAAGCACCAAAACGGCTCGAGCGACAGACATCACCGCGCGAGGAAATATGACCGCAAACACCAGCCGAACAAACGGATTTGAGAGTGGTGAAACGACGGACGCTTCACCGTCGTGCCTAGTGTGCGTCCTCGTGTGAGAATGAAAGCATCTGAGCGCGAGGAGGCAGGGAGTGGAGCGGCTCTATCCTGCTCGCGGACACTCCCACCGCCGCCACGCGGAGTTCTAATATGTTCTCAGTCCCTATTATCCTGATTACCATCATCATCATGGCTTAAAGCTTTACTCTCTTCGGTTACCATGCAAACACGAACGCTGTGTTGCATTTTTTTTTTCTTTGTCACGTTCATCGCATTCTTTTCATAATTTTATTCCCACCTCAGAATTTATATGTTATCTTTAGCCCTTAGATGTCACGCATTTGAACCCATCACCATGTTAATTTCAGGTGTAGCATGAGTTGCTGAAGAAATAGGTCTCCTTTTGTGATGTGTCCAGATGAAGCCACGTACTGTACGGCTGATAATTGAATTGTAAAGAAGAGGTCAAGGTCCAGATTTGTGGACTAATGCTTTAATTTCCCTTTTCAGATCAATAATCCATAAAACTGGGGTTGGGACCCTACTCATCTCTGAACAGAACAAGTGTTATATATTAAGAAGTATGTGACAGTAACACACTTTGACAAAGAGGGCGCTGTTAAGAGGTTGGACTAAAATGCAATGTGTCTTTCTTGTAACAGCTGTGGGAATATGTCACCATACTGTAACATGAAAAAATATTTATGCCTGAAACAATCTTATTAAAATTGCTTTCATTATTCTCCAGTTAAGATGGGGAGGAGGAGACTAATTACCAGCTCCTTGTTTCCTGCTGATATATTAAGTGGGGCATAAATACATGTGATCACTTATTGAGATACTGTGACCATACTGGAGCTTAATTGATATTGTTGAGGTGCCACAAAGAGAGCTGTTCCAGTAATAACTCCACATAGCCTATTTCTAATTAGACTAGCTTTAACTTTTAGCAACAGGTTTTCCAATTTAAACATCAAACCATAACATTAGCATGTGTTAAGTCGATCTTGTCATATCAGCAGGGGAAAATGTTTATTATACTATGTATAGAGACTAGTCACCAACAGGGTATTTTTTTTTTTCATTTGAAGGTTAAAAAAAGTTCTAGTATTGTTATTGTTTTTGATAACAGCTGTAAAAATAACTGCCCATCTGTATTTAAATCCAAGTTCCAATGTCAGTGGTAAATCGAGTTGTTTATATTGAAGGATACATTAATCACATTAAAAAGTATTAATAAAGTACAATTTTATTTTTTTCTTTTCTTTTCTTTTTTTGTTACAGCAGAAGAATTAGTGACGTTTCATATTTCAGTCCAGCTTCTAGCAGTCCCCCTGGACTCATGGTATCTGATGGTCCCACAACCTGTTACATTAGCAAACCAAGCAGCTGGCTATATAAATATAAACATAGCTATAAGTAGGAAATAGGCCTCAGGAAGAAGATGCCTACACAGCTTAAATAAATCTGGGGGAGGTGGTGGAGGGCTACAGATACCTGGGGCTCGTGAATGACAGTGGACTGGACTGGAAATTTAACGCAGTCTGTGTACAGGAAAGGAATGAGCAGACTCTACTTCCTAAAGAAGCTCAGATTCTTTAATGTATGCAACAAGATGGTGGAGATCTTTTACCAGTCTGTTGTTTCCAGCATCAACCTTTTTTGCGACTGTTTGTTGGGGGAGCAGCACCAGACTGGACAAGAAATGTCAGGTGGGCTGGCTCTGTGATAGCTCTCAGGCTGGAGACCTTTGAGATTGTGGCAGCTGTCCTCCATCGTGGATACAACCCAGATCACCCCCTTCACCCCGCACTGAACAGACGGTGGAACGCCTTCTCCAACAGACAAGCTCCGCTGTTGAACACACAGATACAGGAAATCTTTCCTGCTCCATGCCATCATCCTGTACAATAACTCACTTTGATTATTACTGACAGTCATCTGAATCAAAATACTGACTTTCATTTCCACATTGCAACATTTGCACATTACTTTTAATTTAAGATAAGATAAGATAGGCTTTTATTGATCTCACATTGGAGAAATTCACTTGTCACATCGGCTCAGTAGTCAATAATCAGAAGAAGGTGCCAAAAGCAGGACAAGGTGCATCGGTTATATACAGTGTGTCCTCGTTTATACAGTGGATCAAAAAAAGAAGTAAATGAGAAAAATAAAAATACAAAATAGAAATAAGGCAGAGGATGTCTTATGTACATTCACGGTGACTTATGTACATATGTATTGACATATATTCAGGTGGCAATAGCAGCAGAAGTCACTTCTTTCGGGATTATTGCACAGTGTATTAAATAGAATTGCACATTAGTTATTGCACGTTGGTTATTACAGTTATAGTTACAGTTATAGTTACAGTTATAATGTTGTTATAATTACAGTTATAGTGCAGCATTGTATGATCTGATAGCAGCAGGGATGAATGATCTATTTGTGCCACACAGTTGCCACTAAAGTGTGTAGCTTTGGGAAATAGGTGTAGACATTTTTAGCGTATACTTTTCTGCTTTTCTGCTGTTGAGTTTCTCACCATTTGTTTTCTGTATGTTATGCAGCTGCCCAATAATTCCCCAATTATCTGATCAATAAAGTGTATTTTATGTTGTATGAGTTGCGCTGGGGTATTTGATGTTGGCCTCCACATCAAGCTCTTTATAAAATGATTTCTAAAAGCTTGTTTTTCCATCATTTCCTTTAACCTCTTCACAAATCCTGTAAAATAAGTCTCCTTTCAGTTTAATTGCCTTACCTGTGAAAATGTGAGGCTTTTTAAAACATCATTTTTTGCTTTTATTTGTTCAGTAACAAGTTTTGTACTTACGTTTCTTGCACCCTACCAGCCTATAACTTTATTGTTATTTGCAGCATGTCACTAACAGCCTATAGAGGTACTGTCATGATGTGTTTTGCCAGGGTGGGTGGGTGGGGGGAAAACACTCAAAGACAGGAGGCCGGCAGAATCACATGAAATGGTGTAGTTTAATTCAAAAGATTTTAACTTATAACACCGGGGAAAAAACGCAGAAAAACACAACAATGGACTTGGGGTGATAAATAAAAGCGAATACATGTATTTAGGGAGAAGTAATTCCTGGAGTGGCAACAGGTGAGACTTATGAACTGAATGTGGAACAGCTTTGAGGGATCACAGAGGGGGAGAGCTGAGTAAAGAATTGATAAAATAGAAGTAAACACAAGTAGAGTAGAGGGCCAGTTAAGAAAATATACAAACTGAACTTTCCCAAACACAAAAGTAACAAGCTATATTAGGATGAAAGGGACACATCAATCAGGGAGAGGTGTTACAAGAAAAAGAGGTAGTAAATGTTACATTAAGGAGAACAGAAGATTACCAACACTGCAAAAAGGGAACAAAAAGAATGTACATTTTTGTTCAAATTAGTGTATTTGTCCTTGATTTGACCAGATAAATAAGATTATCTGCCAATGCAATGAGTATTTTTACCCTTAAAAAAAGATAGATACACTGCACTTGAAATAAGATGATGGCGATAAGTTTAAGTGCAAAAATCTTACTCCATTGGCAGATAATCTTATTCACCTGCTCAAATCAAGGGGAAACACCCTAATTTCAAGAAAATTCTATTTACTTTTAGTTGCCTTTTGCAGTGAACATGATACATGATCTATAACAAAAAAGAAACATAGGAAACAGTGGAGCATAAATACATGTGAATCGTTTAATTTCATGTAAAGTAAAGAACAAAACCAGTAAATTAACATTAAATCCTTGAACTCATAGAATTTCAACTATAATTCTGCCATCTGATTATGCCACAGAGATGGTAGTGCAACATCAGTAACCAAGATACAGGCTCAATCTGAAAACCTTTATAGAGTAAGGACTCTTTAGCCAAAGTGGAAGCGCGTCAGCGGTTGCCATGATAAGTGCTGTCCGACTAGTGCGGTCAGTAAGGAAGGTGGTAGGAATAGAAGCCTGTATGCTCCTAGCCTGGCCAGCCAAACTGACTTACATGGTATACACAGCGTATCAGTCTGGTGAGGAGCTGGTAGAGCCCGATTTCAAAGGCGGGACTAACAGGGTCAGCGTCATCAGGTTAGAACCAATAGGATAACTACAGATGTGACGCAAAAAACTCCAAGCAACACGCTCTGTTTTTTTTTTCTACTTTATAGTCCGTGAAACATGTCATGCCATCGAGCAAACTCTCCAGTGAACATTTTTTTGACGCTTTTGTCTAAAGAAAAATCAGAGGATACATTGTGTCCTCACATCCCCTTTCCTAATCTTTCAAGGCACCAAGCAACAAAAATTTCCATAGTATCTTGACTGTTATGGTAGCAGGAAAGCGCTGCTGAATTATGGGTAATTCTGCAGCTGAGAGTTACGCATTGTTATGCCCCGCCTCCCAAGCCGTGATTGGTCCGGTCTGTTTTGGGTCGGAGGGAATGGAGCCTCACCAGACTGATTTACGCACCCTACTGTGGCTAGTTTTGCTTAGGAATCCTGCGACATCTCTTGCCGGTGCCGGTATCCCACAATCCTTTGCATGACATGACATATACATAAGCGCATACTTTGTAGTTCATTTTGGGAAGGCTGTAGGCCCAGATTTGACTCGCATCATCCATGTGCGTTTCCGTCACGTAATGACGTCGGAGTTAAAGCCTGTCCGATTTTGGCACAGCAGTCTGAAGCTCCTTTCCTCCTCACGATAGAGTTCTTACTGTTGACCCAGTCAAAAGTCTAGGAACAGGAGCTAGAAGCTATTATTAAGGGTATTCGGATGAAGCCTTCAATTTTTGTCTCTTGTTTTGAATATTATCCTGGGCCATGGTGAACAATATCACCATGTTTTACATAAGAAATACCACTATGATCATTTGCTTTGCTGTGTATATTGTGTTGCTGCCCAGGATGCAAATCACTCAGATGTAGACTTTCCTCGAAGTTTCCGGGAATGCACAAAGAGCAGCCAGTTAAACAGCGAGCAGGAAGGCAGCAGAGCAGGGAATAATTATTCAAGTAGATGCAGGTGAGTAGAGAGGCAGAAGGGATCGGGTGACCCTACTGGAGGGGAATGCAGAAGCAGGTGGCAGCTGCACAATAATATGATTGTTAGATTATTGGACCAGAGATAAAACCATGAATTATCATCACCGCTTTATTATTCTCCTGATATTGTCTTGTCAAAGAAAGAAGATTACAATTACCATGTTAAAGATGAAAACAAAACTACAAGGCAGCGTCCCACATCACAAGAGGCCCTGCAGTGAGGTAACATTCGTGCCTCATGGTTTGAGCAGCAGGCTGGTTCCAGGCACATTAACACTTTACCATTACTACCATGAAAAACAAACTCCCCTTTATAGTCTGGGAATTCTCTCCAGGGCTAATTTTTGGACTAATAAAAGACCATTCACTAATTGGAAAGAGACTTGGGGAATGTGTTGAGGTAGACGTCTGTCACCGAGCCAGTTAGAGTCTTAGTCACTGCTTTCTGACAGCAACACCAGAGCCAAGTAGAGTTTTCTTCATGCAAAGGCCAAGTGGAGATGTTTAGGACACGGGGCTGAAAGACCTATTTGTTTACATGAAACTGTACCCGAGCAGAGGAGTCATCTCTGCTGGCAGTAAAAGGCAGACAGAGTCACCTAGGTTTTGATTTAGGGGAAGTGCAGTCGTATAAATATTTGGGAAGCACTGGCAGAATTGTTATTGGCCCTGTGGTGAAAACCAGACTTTACGGAAAGCCGCTCATACACTTCTTCTTGGCTTCATGTGACTGTCTTGATTTGTTAACCCCTCAGCTCAAAGATGTCCACGTCTGTAACTTAAGATCTTAATGAATCATATCATGATTCCTTACAACCTGCTGTGATGTGTTGGGTTGAGTTGATTCGTTTGATTTATTTTACCAAGAGTCAATCCCAGAAAGACATTTGTTTTATTTCATGTAAAAGAAAAGCATAATTTGAGAAATCTGAGGAACCCGAGCCAGCAAGTGTATGACATTTTTGCTTCAAAAATGAGCTAAAACAATATGGAACATGTCTAAAAATGTTCTAATTAACTTTTAGTTAAATTGCCAGCTATGTATAAAAACTCTTAAGCATTTCAAGATCAGCAGCTAAGAAATTGGACCTTCTATTTAAAATGTACTGAATTAGCCTTTCAGGCTCTTACCTCAAACCATGATTAATATCCAACATAATTGATTTATTTATGGTTTTAAGAAAACTGTTTATAATGTTTATGGAAATTTCATGGAAAAATATCAAAGAATAGTCAAACGTTGTGAGCAGGATTGGGTTTAGAACCGGTTTTGAGGTCACACTCACCCAAGTTTCTTTTACACATGCAAAGTACAATAAATAGATTGTTAGAAACACAAAAATTGTTTTTCTCTGGAATGATCATTATAGTTGTTATCAAGTTTCTGATAAACAAGGCAGAATTTTGTCTTTACATAAACATTATAGTGTCTCTTTGATACTGCAACAAAGTGATGGAAATACACCACAAAAAAAAAACATCCAGGTTGAGCTTAAAGCTTGCAAATATGTCCAGCATGTTTGGTATTGAAAGTTAAGCTTCAGGTGGGGCTAAGAAATCAGTGTTTTTAAATAATTGTGTACTGGTCAACTACTTGAAAATCCAATAAATTAAAGCATTAAAAAATTGTATGGGCTTGAACTTTAACAATACCATGTTTGCAAAAACATTTTCTCATTTAAAAAAATAAATACATATATCTTGGAATTTCCAAACCTCGGTCACCTGGGGTTGCTGTCCCTATAGATTTAAATCTGGTCTAGATGATAAAGACACTACCACTTTTTGTGAAATGCTATCCAATTGGCATACATATGAGGTCAGTAGGATAAAAAAACATTAAATTAAGTAGTAGAATAAGAAACTCTGGGTTTATGCCTAGAGTTGGAGAAGATTTACGCTCCAAGTGTAGTCAAATGGCCAAAAGTACATTTACTCGGCTTGGTCTGGACACAGAGATCCATTATCTGGCCAGTTCCCGGTGAGCTCCAACACTTTCAAAGTTTTCAATCAGTAAGCATTTTTTTCAAAGAGAATGGCAGACGAATCCATAAGCATGTAACATATGAGCAATGTGTCCTAAACAATTATGGACGTCATTGTTTTCATGCTGAAATCAGAAATGATCTTAGCTAACACATGAAATTTAGGGCTGAACAGGTACTGCTTTTATTCTATTCTTCTATTGTGTCTTAGTTACAAATGGGTATTAAAGCAATCGTGCAACACATACTAGACCTGTAGGATATGACCAAGCGTTGGAAGGAGGACTCACAGACTGCAGCCTGCAGCGGGTGTTTAATTTTTATTCCTCCCTGCAGATGAAAGTGCATTGTGCAGAATTTGGATTATAGTTAAAAAATATATATATTTACATAAACAAAAATCTGATGAAAAATTAATTTAAAAAGAATCTTCAAATAATCAAACTGAGAAGACATCACTAGGCTCCTCGCTCATGTTGAATTAATACATTAATACTGTTGTAAAATTGATACAACCACAATGTAAATAAATTGTTTGGTTACGCATGCATGTTCTTTTGTTAAATGTTGTTGCACAGAAAACATTCCTGGAGAGTGCATCAAAAACAGAGCATCCTACAACTTGTTTATATAACGCTACGGAGGCCTCCCGCTCTGGTTTGACAGTCTGCCCAGAAAAAAAACACCTGAAGGTAAGATGAAAATGAACAACACTCACCACCTGACAATCCTTCATATTAACACCAAGCAAATAACAAGCCATCAGAATCATTGTGCACACAGTACAGCACAACACAAACAAAGCAACACAATTATGCCAGCCGATCCGCTGTAACAAACAAAAAAAAAGGGTAATCATTGGTTGTTTGTCTGTACTGTTTGCAAGATACCTACCTGAAGGCATGAGTTACCCAATGACAGGACCCATATGGGTCCAGCTTTTTGCTCAGAGTTTTCCTACACTAGAACTACAACAGCAGTTAACATTTTAGCATGTTGTAACACAATCCAATCTGAGGCGCATTGGTCGGCTCATTCTCAAGATCCATTTGGGCCCCATATGTAAATGTTGGACGGAATAAAATAAGTGCCTGTTCTCTCAAACTTAAATAAATCATTTTCAGGTTTCTGACCGTCCTTGCAATGAACTGGCAAGATGTCCAGGGAGCACACCCGACTTCTGGAATAGGAACTACAGTCCCCCTTCCCCCTAATGACCCTGAATAAGATTAAACGGGTACATAATAAGAGTGAGCGAGATTTCTGAATAAGCCATCAGCAGAGCAGAGACCCTCCCTAACACATATTTAAACATCACGCACACATGGATATGCGAACACTCATATACTCACAAAACATATGCTGTCCGTCTGAATCAGGTTATTAATTGAAGCCAAATGTCTTTAAGTCTACAGAGAGTACAGATAGGGAGAGACAAAAAGGAATTTAGAAATGTATAAGTGAGGGCTAACAGGGAGTGGAGTGGGAGAAGAAAAAAATATGGTTAGTACTTCCATGCTAAATAACCGAGTAAATTCATCTAAATAGATTAAGAATTTTTTTTTGTTAATGTTTACATTAAAAACGAGTATTAGTAAGGATGTAGTTATTACGTAACTTTAAAAGATCTGTGTTTATTCAACACTCTGTGACTATGACATAAGCACACATTTCCATTTTATTTGTTTAAAGCTTATATGAAAGATTTAGTTTCATGAGCCTGGATGATTCCCCCAACGATGACATTGCATAAACTAGCCCACCTGACATCTGACGTTTGCACCTTCATCATATCATGAAAACATATTTCATCACCAGTAAACCCAATAGAATTAAGTGAAATCCAACACAGGGAGGCAGGGTCCAACTTTTAATGTAATCCACGTGTATTTACCGCTGTCACAGATCTAATCCGCGGTGTGTCATCTGCTCAAATCCCATGTGTTTAGCTGTTGTTTGCAAAATCCCCAACACATTACAGTTCATGTCCAGCGTTATAGAAACAGAACATTTCCTGCAGCTGGTGCTACTCACAGCTCCTCTGTTTGTTGTCTGCTTTCTGTCACCTTGAAGAAACACACAAATACACTTATCATATGTTTTTGTGACAGTTTGGAACTGAATGAAATCTCACGTTTTTTAATTACTCAGTGTGGGAATTCTCAGCTTCTTTATAAACAGATGATCTAATTTAAACAATCAACCGCCCCGGGTATAATGGAAGGCACTTACAATCAACTAATATGTGTTGCATGAAATGACATAAAGTCTTAAAAATTACATTAATTAATCAATCATTGCCTCAGGGGTTTTTAAGACATGACATCTATTTACTTCTTGGTATTGTCCCTAGTAATCAAGAAATATAAGATCTACCAACATTAGAAAATCTTTGTCTGTAAAGTCAGATTATTGCAGAAAATATATCTCCAGCATATCTGAAATATCATTATTATGTGTTTTTAAAGGTTTTAAGCTTCCTCCAGATATTATTTAAACATTTTTGATTGACTAATTAGCTGAATGCACAAACAAATTCATATTACAGATGCAAAACTTTAACTAGATTTTTGATTAAATTAAATTAATCGATCATTTTAAAGTGGGGTTTGGATAATAATCCCCCACAACAGCTTCTGCATGTTCTGAGAGAAACTCCCTCTAAAATTTAAACTGAAGAAATTAAATGGAACTACATAAAAGTGGTGCACTGGTGAGAAAAAAAGAAACAATTAATTAATTGTGCTACTAAGCTGATATCTTGTTTAAACAATCTAAATAAGACTACAGATAGAAGTGCTTATGTAATAGAGCCACCATATGGTAAAGACTGGCAATTGCAGGTATTATTATAATCTAGTTCAGGCTTTGGACAGTGACTTACAAAAGTATTCCCACCCGTTAAACTTTTTTTCTCATCCACAAAATTACATTTATTTTTTTAGGGATTTCGTTTTATTGACATACATAGGGTAGGGCATAAATTTGAAGTGAACTTAAAACTGAACACTGTCTTCATCTTGTTAACATATAACCACCAGATTTTTTTGCTTTACATTTTCAGTTAGCTCCCTTTACTGTGATACCCCTAAATTAAATCCAAATTGGGGAAATTAAATAAACATGTGTACCGGTACTTTATTTTCAGTAAAACCCTGCATGGGAGGCAGCAAACGTCGGGAAAAAGGTTTCTTTGGTCAGATGACACCACAACTACATGCAAAACCCTTCGTGTGGCAGAAAACTAACTCTAAATCTGACCACACCATCCTTTCCTTGCAGAAACAAGGAAGGTGGACAAAGTTGACCGAACTTTTGAGTTTAACTACAGGGTTTAACTGATGCTTTGAGTTTAGCTATAGTTAGGGCTAAAATTATTATTAACCCTGGCAGATTTAGGTTTAAAGTAATCTTTTAAGTTTAACAACATGTTGTTTCTGATAGACGTAATATTAAAATTTTGGAGCTTGAACTTGGATTAGAGAGATAAAATGACAAGGGAATGAAAGATTAAGGAGATGGCAAGCAGGTAGTCCAGCCTCAGACTTGGAGCTCATCACCGAAGATGAATCATCCAAATAATATTGGACACGTGCAGAAGGAAATATGTGATTTAAATATTGTCTTTCTCTACTCAAAATAAGGTTATGCATAAGAAAATCATAAACAAAATATGCAGATCCCTATAAACGTTTGTTGTTTTGACAGCAGAAATAGAAAAATGAAGAGGACGGGAAAAATTTTGACATGGTGTTTAGTGAAAAGCAGTGGAGCCAGAAACATTTATTTGAAAAACCAGTTTACTTCTGTTCTGACATTGCAAAATAAAGTACTATTCTGGTCAGGTGTTTACATTTTTCCTAATTTTACTGTTGTTTATGTTCTCCACATATTAGGTGTATTTCTTTTCCCTTTTGGTTTAGTGTCTTAGTTTATTCTTGTGTTCTATTCGTTGTACATTTGCAGTTCTGTCTTATAGAGCTCTGTTACATTTTCCTCTCTAGTTAAATGTTTCCTTGTGTTTTAGTTCAGCTCCTCTGTCTCCCTCACTCCACCCACTTTCCTTCTGCCTCAGCTGCTCCACATAATCTCCTGATTAACTCACCTGCATTCTATGTCATTCTCCACTCTTCCCTCGTCTTACAGGATCCTTTAGTTTTGTTTCCTGTTTCACTCACACCAGTCCTATGTCCTGTTCCCTTTATAACAATAGCGTAAATCCTTATTTTTTATTGGTAATACCACCTCTGCCTCTGGTTCTAGGCTGCACTGATATGTACGTTTTGAAGTTTTTTTTTACTGAGTTTGAATTGTGTTCCATGAAAAAGTACGTTGCAGAAGTTGACTTTTCAGATAAATGCATGAACAAGATTTACAGCAACATCAGAAGGAGAGTTAGGACGGATTTTGGAGATGTTCTTGAAATGATAGAAGAATGATTGAAGGAGGTCTAGCAGAGATGTTCCATGTGACTTTTAAATGTAAAATAAGGCTCAAATCTAACACCAAGATTGGTTACTACAGAAGCAAGGGGGATGCTATGGCCAGAGAAAATATGGTGGTAATAGATGATGAGTGAATTTGATGCAGAATACCACTTAGGAGTAAAAAGTATCTGTAAATTGTACCTTGATCACACAGTTCCTAGTAGCCATCATCATGCTTCTGGCACATTTCTAGCTCAATATTTGACTGTTCATCTTGGCAGAGTAAGTTGAGCTCATTTAAATTGGTTGGTTTGCTGGCAGGAACCTAGCTTTCAAATGTAGTTCCCAATTTTTTAAGCTTTGAGCTTCAGGCTTAATCTGCTATAGCTATTCTTAAACAAATTGAACGTGTCTTTGGGGTCATCCCACAACTAGAATATCAATTGTGCCCAAGTTTCAACCATTAAGATTGGTGGTTAAGTTGAATAATTTGGAAGATAGTCCTCATTTGTCATTATTCTGGCGACTTTGTCGTTTGAATTAGTGCCACACCAACCAAAAAACAGGCCCACAGCACAATGCTGCCACTACATTTTCAATTCCTGTTAAATTATTTACACAATCTTGAGGCCAAATAGCTCCATCGTTGTTTTATCTGTTAAACCTCTTTTCAGAGGTTTGTTATTTCAATGTGTGCTGCTGCAAATTTCTGATGAACTTCAATGTGTTCATTTTGCACCAGGTTTGTTTTCTTGGTCTGAAACCTTGCAGTTTATAATAATGTCCAACTCTGTTCTCTGTGGACAGTGATCGAGCCATGCCATGGTGATTCTTAGTTAATTTCCTGTCATCTGAGGGGAGCAGTCTGGGTCAAATGATTAAAAGGCTTGGACACAACTGGGTGATTTAACAGGACAATGGGAAATACATTTTAAAATTGGCTTGGAATAGAAAAAGGAGAGTAACATTAAGATGTCGGGAAGCGATGACATTAAATAATCTAAATAGTTGCGGACAATATTTAAAAACCAGGTCAATGCGAGGGCAGCATCACATAAACTTTACCAATTCTGTCAAGAAACCTGATTAAATATCCAGTTGGAATTATACTCAACAGATGTGTGGCCTTCAAATATGCTGAAAACATCAGGGAGGATCAGCAGGTGCTGCAGTGAGTATACATCATTTGTAACAATGTTATGATACCATGTGAAGCAGATACTGCTTATCTGAACCTTACATTACCCCTTTCACTGTACAAGCCTGTATGTATCTGTAGCTCATCAGAAAAACTACGTGTTATTTGTCTACAATAGTCATGTTTTCTCAACTAGACTAAGAATGGTGTGCTAATCTCCCACCTAGCCATTGGTGGGAAACATGTCGCCAAAAGACAACAGATACAGTGTTCATGGTTTCCTGGGTAATGAGGGGAAGTTTTCACCCGTGTTAGATTAGGAGGTGTCTGAAAAGTCACTCTGTTCTCAGGGTCCTTGTGAGAAAGTTTTGTTGTTTTTGTACTCAAAGCATGCAGTATTGGTTGCATAGAGGACACAAACTGCTATGTAGGATTTATGAAAAAAAATATATATTTCAGCAAATCAGTGACAAAACAGGATACTGGCACTCTATTTATATGGGCCTACTATTTTGTTCCCTGTTCATCAAAGTCCATAGATTAAGAAAAAAGATAATAATGAACAGAAAGGGCACAATTGACATTCACGTGGGCTTCAGATCATAAAAGCATTATAGAATCAGAATCAGAATCAAGTTCATTGCCAAGTAGGTTTGCACTTACAAGGAATTTTACTTGGTGTTGTTGGTGCAGGCAATATATATATATATATATATATATATATATATATATATATATATATATATATATATATATATATATATATATATATATATATATATATATATATATACAGAACTATAGCTATGTACACAGTAGACTGTGTGTTAATGTAACGCAAACGGTCTGGAGATGCTACGTTGGTGTAGCTTGTAAGTCCTGAATGGGGGCGAGAGGCAGTGTCAAAGGTCACGGGCGGCTCTTGGCCTTGTTGATAAGGCTGGTAGCGGATGGGATAAAGGTGTTCTTGTGGCGTGTGGTTTTGGTCCTGATGGACCGCAGCCTCCTGCCAGAGGGAAGTGACTGAAATAGTCTGTGACTGGGGTGCGAGGGATCAGCCACAATCTTCCCTGCACGCCTCAGAGTCCTGGAGAGATGGAAGATTGCAGCCAATCACCTTCTCTGCAGACCGGATGACATGCTGCAGTCTGCCCCTGTCCTTGGCGGTATCACCAGCGTACCAGATGGTGATGGAGGAAGTGAGGATGGACTCAATGATGGAGGAGTAGAACTGCACCATCATTGTCCTTGGCAGGTTGAATTTCTTCACCTTCTGCAGGAAGTACATCTTCTGCTGGGCTTAGTTGTAAAACAAAACAAAAAAAGTGCGCACCAACACACCGTGGCTGCCGTCCGCGGCGCCATCCTGGAATAAGAGAGAATGAAACGGTGGATAAAGAATCAAAATAAGGTTTAAATAGCATCTACACAAAGTTGTAGACCAATGCATGAGTAAAACACATTACAAAGTGCAGTAAAGTATGAAGTAGATAACAACAACGAGGAAGACTTAATGAAGATAGAACAGCCCTCTCCGCTTACAGATGCTATCCAGTGTGTTTCCTTACTGAAAATGTTAAACTAACAATAAAAACACAGCTCAATAAGCAATTATAGATTTCAACTGCAGGATTTGAAAACAATACAAAGTTTCTTAAAGCGCACAGAAGACAAAAAGCTGACAATCATGCTTTGTGTGTATTTGGATTTATGACATCAAGAGGCACAAGAATCAAAACCTTACCTGCAATCTGAATGGCAAGAAAAACATTTTCATTTAATACAGTGATTGGCTAAAACTTACCTTTGGTAGGCAGGCAATAGGTGTCGCTTTGTCCAATCAGCTCAAAGAACTCTGCTTAAAATCCCTCCTTTCCCCAAACGGATTCGATGGGGCAGTCCTTGATTGATAATGTGCAGAATGGAGAGTGCGACACAATCTGGCTTGCCAGGTTACAAGAATCAAGCTAATCATCTGAAACTGGTCATTTATAAAGCAGATGAGCCCCGTTTTACAGATTTGACTTATGTATTTGTGTTTCAAGGGGCAGTGATGACCCCCCAAGCCATGAAAGAAGCTCCTGTGGATAGAGAAACTGAGACAAATGATAATGACAATGATCCGCATCAGAACAACATGATCAGCTTGTATTCCTGTTTGCTCTGCTCCATATGAATAGTTGCCATGCTTATTATTATTAAGCAATTTAACGCTCCAAACATTTTAAATGTAAGTATTTTGTTTTGTTGAATCCAATGTAGGTGATATTTTTTTATTTATTTATGTATTTTACAGGGATCATGCAATTTAACAGAGATGCACAAAGAGTTTATAGCTAGACCTAATCCAAATCTCCTGTGCCTGGTTGGGCCTTTAAATTAAATATGTAGGGATCCTGCTACAGGTTTATACGTGTTCAGTTAAAATTCAAAAACACTTATTTTCTCTGTAGAACTAATAAAGTATATGTGAACTTGAGTTGAACATGAACATACATGAACTACCAATCAAAGGTTCTCTCTCTCTCTCTCTCTCTCTCTCTCTCTCTCTCTCTCTCTCTCTCTCTCTCTCTCTCTCTCTCTCTCTCTCTCTCTCTCTCTCTCTCTCTCTCTCTCTCTAGGTGTGATCGCAGTGATGTCATTGTTAAAATTAACATTATTATTTTAGAGCGTCTCGTCAAAATAAACATCAGAGTCATGTTTGTGGCTGTGTTTTTTTTTTTTTTTTTTTTTTTTTTTTTTTTTTTTTTTGATGAAAATCCAGATTCCTCCGGTATTGGCATTGGTTTTGCCTCTCATAATATGGCGGACGCGCTGACGTACCGTCTCTATGGGCAACCATTGGCGGCCAAGCCAAGTGACGGGAAAGACAGTGTTTACATTTTCGTATCGTTAGGGGGCAGCACTGCGCATACAATGAACAGTCCTGTTGGAAAGTTTGTAGAAGAAGAGAAGCCGGATGTTTTGGGGACCAGCTGGGAAAGAGGATAGATATTTTTTTCTCCAGAAGTTGCGCATTTATAACTCCCAGTGTTTCAAAGGAGTAATTAGCACGTTCCGGGAGGTAAAGACCACAAGTTGTCCGTATTGTTCCCGTTCCTTTAGTTCCTATTCGAAACGTAGTTTGTGTCTGCTATCTCTAGTTTATGACTGCGAGACAACTTCGGTTTTAAGTTCCCCTCGATATAAAACAAATGGCTCTACAGGAGAGAAAACTTTGACAAAGGATAATTTGGAACAGAATGTTTGTTTACATTTAAAACGTTCAGTCTCTGAAACAGATTCCGAAGACACGGGTTAGTTTGTTTTCAAAAACATCCCACCTAATATGAGCAGTTTGCGTTTTCAGTGATCGGCACCTGTTTTTTTTCTTCTTTTTTTTTTTTGTACTTTCAGAAGAAAAATGTCAAATAATCCCAAAAAGAAAAAACGAAACAAGTTGTCCTCAACTTCACGCGAAGACGAAACGGTGAGATATTGTTTAGTTTGTTCAGATTTTATGTTTGTAAGTAGTGCTAACGGTCAGCGAGTATTAACATTGTATGCTACTACTGTGTTAAAATATACATAAAATCCATTACCTTCATGGAGAGTTTTGCAAGTAAAAAAAAAAAAAAAAAAGAGATCAAATTACTTTATATTACTTAATAAATCTAGTAATGTATCTTAAATACAACAATTGCATCTTCTTCACAAGAATATTTATATGTTTTCAGGATGCAAAACGCCAAGATGGTACCCCTGTAAGGAGAGGGGACAAAAGAAGGAAGGATAACACGTGTTATAAGAGGTAGCTACACCGGACTTAGATTAAACTTTAATAACAAACAAAGGACACCAGACTTCTTTTCAGCACTGGTCTGCACTGTAGAGAGCCTACATTTTTCAATGCTCATTTGTCACAAAACAATTTAGCATTTTCCAAGGCAATGTTTCTGTAATTATAATTACCCATGCAAACAGGCAAATGTCTGAATGGTTATAACAGGAATAAAGGTGCAGGTAAATGTTATTCTGAACATTTTAACCTCAGCCTAACATTAGATTTGGAAAATGTTGATTGTTTTAGTTGATTTCTTTTGTCTCTTTTCATTTCTTGTTTTAGACGCATTGCATCACATTTGCTGTCTTGTAAGAAATTCCATACTGTCGTTATTTATCAAAACAAATATGAAGGTAAAATGAAGAAGCTGTGTGTCAATAGAGACCAAGTGCACCCTTTAAATGTGGGGATTTTAGCTTGTGTCGCAGGTACTTTTTGACGTAGCCGTGTGCTGCATGAGTCAGTTTCAGTCCCTCTCTTTCTGATATTTTTTTTTTTTTTTTTTTTTTTTTAGAGTTATGTGGTCTAAAGTAGGGCTATCTGTTTCTTCTTTGTTATCTGCTTTTAATGTCCAGGTTCATTGCAAGCAGAATAGTATTCTGGTTGCTGTAGTTTTGCCAAACATATTTGCCTTACCAAGGGAGGCTTTATACCTATAAATTATCTCTTGACGCCCAATTATATTGATTAAATTATTTGTTGCAGTTAAGGTGCTAGATACTAATTGATGCCAAGCAAGACAGAGTAAAAGGGGAAAGAGGGGAAACAACATGAACAAAGTAAAAGCAAGAGAGAAAGGACAGGGACACAAAGAAAACATATAGGCAAAAATGACAGAACCCGACAACCAGTTACTACAGAAAAACAATCCTCTGACGGTAACCATGGGGAAACTGTGGAAAGAAAACCACAAACACCTGCAAAGAAACAAAAATAACTAAGAAAAAAACAAAACCACAGACACAACATTTGCATCAAGGACATGGAATGAAACTGCTGATTCAGAGAACTACAGGGCAACACAGTTACTGTATTTTAAGTGCATAAATGTTTGTGTGCACATGCAAAAAAAAAAAGGTTGTGAAGGCCTGAATTGTGCTCAGTGACGGGTGCAGAGGGCCATTACCATCCCCCCTCCAGGCATTAGAAGCAAGCAGTGTGGACCCCGAGACCCAGGAAACCAGCAGCTGCAAGGAGCTCAGAGGCCATGCAGTCCACCAAGGGTACAGCAGAGGAGGGCTTTGGGGCAGAAACGTTGTGGCCATAGAGCGGAGACGAGGCAGTAACCAGTAGCAACAACCTACCAGATAACTGTAAAAGTGCTGAAACTCTAAGTTCCTTTAAATCAAGGTTAAAAACCTATTTGTTTAGACTTGCCGTTGAAAGTTAACTGAAACATTGGATGAAGTCTCTAGTCTAGCTTATCTTGACCTGCTGCTCCTGTCCGACTGCAATGTTGCTATCTGTTGTATGTTTTATTTCTTATATTCTGTTCATGTATAGCACTTTGATTTGTCTCCTTACTGAAAAGTGCCTGCCTCTCCTTAATAACCCCGCTGGCCACCCATGCAAGAGTTAGGTGTGGAATCCAGAGACCTGCATGCCCAAGGCCCCCAGCCTGATATCAAGAGGACGGGCCCCCTAGATTTTATTTAGGATTTTTAAAGGTTGCAGATGCAATGTGCGCTTTGGAGGTCAAGACTAGTTAAAGTACTATACAAGTACAAGGCATTTACCATTTACTTACCATATACCATAAATTAGACTTCCGATCAGACTTTTCATATTGGAAATGTCATGTTATTTGTTTAAAATTAGAAGCTACGCCGTGTTGGTCGTTCACATAATACCCATTGTAATATTTGTGACAAATTGTGAAAAAGCTCTAAGTCTGTATGTTTTTGAACAATAATTATTTCATTTAAATGTTCTGAGTTTAAATATTTGTTTTTGATTGTATTTTTGTTTTCTTGTCCAACAGCCGCACAAAAGAACAGAGAAAATCTGCTAAAGATGGTTCCCGCAGCGCCCGGCAGATTAAAAAAGCCGTCTACAGGCTGCCGACAACAAAACTTAAAGAACTGAAAGCCGCACGTAAAGAAGAGCAGCTTAAAAACAGCAGGTGCGCGCAATTTCACGGGGAAGGCTGCTCCAGCACAGCAGGAATTGCCAGTGGAGTTAAAACTGTGGAAAGGGAACAGTCAAAGCCCGTTAAGACAAGCTGCGCAGCCTCACCCAGTCCGACAACAGAGAAGACTCTGAAAGACAAATCAGATAAAAGGTGCTCTCGGAGCAGCTATTCTGAATTAAAGCATCAGCGAATGAGTTGCAAGTTAGATGCTGCTACACCCAAAAACCGTCAGGGTTTGGAGAAGAAGATTGGACCGGCAAGAGAACGGCTTACAACGACATACGACAGTAGCAACACTAAGACCCAAATAAATTGTCAGCATAGCAGGAGCAGTTGTATGGATGCAAAAGGTTCCCCTGCTACGGTCCCAGTGGAGTCTTGCATTTCATCCAGGCCCTCTACCTTAGGAAAGAGTCTTAACAAGTGGAGGAGCTTCACTTCAACCCCCGAAAGCAACAAATCGCCATCGTCTAAAACAGAGTACCCACCACTCACTCCGAAACAAATAAGCGCTCTAAAGTTTGTGCCTTTTAAATTCAGGATACCGAGAAAGGTTAAGGCTGGACCTTCGCCCAGCTCAGATGGAAATAATAATAATAATAATAATGCTTCTTCAAACCAAAACCTCAAGCTTACGGGTAACAACGATGGCTTTGGAGTTGTAGCGAAGAATGCTGAGCCAGGAACTGGGAAACCTGGCAGAGTTCTGGCAGGCTCCTTCTTATTCTCCATTTAAAGAGCAAAATAGGAGATCCTCTTTGCCTGACCAGCTCCCACCAGAGCACCCACCAGCAGGAGATGCAAACTGTGACCGATCATTTGACCAGGTGAAAAAGGAAAAAAAGAAAAACATTAACCTTAGCATAAAATTAGCTTTTTTTTAATTTTATTTTATTTCTGTCCAAAAAATGTGTTTCTTCAGGGTCAAGTGGTTGAAGAGCTGCATCTTGCTCGGTCTGAGAAGAGGCTGGAGGTAGATGTGATGCAGAGCTACGGTGAACTCACCGGCATGGACATAGATTTTCCTGAGGAAGGAGCAGCAGAGTATTGTGAGTTTCACTGTTTTTGCTCAAACATCATTAAGGCTGGAAAAAATGTAAGTAAATGTCTAAATGAAATGTCTGGTAGTTTGGCTGGATATACCTGCAGTTGATGAATTTGATCTGTTTTGGCTTTAAAAAAACATAACTAATGACATTATGGTAGTCATTAAACAGGGCTTTTTGTTGCTTTAACACGGTAATGTGCTTCCAGTTGTTTAAAAAAGACAAATGAAGCAAATGTTAAGCAAGCAAAGGTATTAAAGGCACTTAAATCTTATCCCATCATGTCACATTACAGAAACAAACTTCAATATATTTAATTATATCTAGATAGATCAACACAAAGTAGCACGACTGTGAGGTGAGAATAAATCTGGATCCATTTAGACTCTGCTCCCCTGAGACACTACTTTGTTGAAACGGCTTTTTTTCTGCAATTACAGCTGCAAGGCTTTATAAGTATCTCTCTCAGAGCTTTGTGGAGCTTTTTCTTGTGGGCTGTGATCTCTGAATGTCCTGCAGCATCACCTGAGGCCTCTTGCCTGCTTCTCTGATTAGTGCCATGGTGGTTAGTTTAGTTTTGCCATTTCTTGGTTTTTGTCATGTCCTTTCCATTTTCAGCTGACTAACAGTCTAACGGAGCTCTGTGGGATGTTCAAATCTTGGGGTTTTGTTTTAAAATCTAACTCCGCTTTAAACCTCCTCACAACTTTATCTGTTGTGGTCCTTGGCCATCATGATGATGTTCTCAGAAGATCTGTATTTAGACAGAATCACCTTCTGAAGGCGGTTGGTTGAACCTGATTTCTATTTAACATCTTTTTTTTTTCTTCCAAAGCATTTTTATTACTCTTAACATTTTTAAAGAAAAACTTTTTAATTGCCTATTTTGAAGATTTTTGTGGCCGAGTGGTCACAAACACATTTCATTGCCTGTTGTACCATGTATGTCTTTGTATGTGACACATAAATCTTGATTTGGTTTGATTTAGGGGTATTACATACACACACAAAACACTGCAGATTATCTTTCTGTAGCAACATTTTAACACAGTGTACACTACTATGTGTTGGTTTGTTATCCCAATAAAACGGAGAAGGTTGCAGATGCAATGTGACAAGCTGTGAAAAAGTTCAGGGAGTCTTAATACCTTTGCCAGTTTCCATCACGCCTGACTACAGTACAGATCCAATCTGTATAAATGCATTTTTTAATCCATTGTCTTGTAGAGTTTCTACTCAAGCATCAGTTTATGTAACTTGTGTTTACAGCCAGGGAGCCCAAACAGAAAAACCTAATCCTCGTTCTGGACACCAACATTCTCCTCAGTCACTTGGATTATGTGAAAAAAATCCGATCTTGTGGCCTCGAAGGTATTAAATATTTTACAACTAGAATTCATTTATGCATTTTGTACATCTTGTGTGCTAACAATTACTAATATTCATGTCACAGAGCACTGCCTTTTTATCTTTGAAATAAAATTATTTATATTTAGCTGCCTTAGGGCATTGATGAACACAGGAAAACAAAACAATCTGTCTCACACTCAGATTCATTGAATAGAATATCCATGTAAGAGTTTGAGGTTTTCCAAATAGTTGAATCCTCTGTATACATGAATAAAATTTGCACTTTGTTTAAATTTATATCAGGATAAACCAACTACTGTGGACTATGATGTGTAAATTCACAACCGCTACCATTCTCTCTTAGCGTTGGGTCACCCTATGGTCCTGATCCCCTGGGTGGTTCTCCAGGAACTGGATTGGCTTAAAAATAAAAAAGGTCTCTCTGGGTCTGTGGCTCACCTGGCAACTCCTGCCATCTCCTTCATTTACAACTCCCTAAAGAAGCGGGACCCCCACCTGTGGGGGCAGTCCATGCAGCAGGCCACTCAGATAAGCAGTAAGTGCTGTTAAGTTACCTTCATGGCTTTAAACTGGATGTTTAGGCAAATACAATCAAAACATTACCCTATCCATTACCTGTTTCCTCTTTATGGAAAAGTGCAGTAGAAACCAGATATTTACATTTCGTACTGTACGCGCTTTGTGCATACAAAATGACAAATCTATCTATCTATCTATCTATCTATCTATCTAGAAAAATACACCTAATCTTTGTTGCTTAGGTGATAAATTAGGTGTTGCTTTGTTGACGATGAATCAGGCTAAACTTTTCCTGTTGTAGGTAAATTAGAGCTAAGAAAACTATTTCTATGTCCTTAATTCCTGAATATTAAAAGAAAAGGTTTCAGCATTTTTTGAATTGCTTCCTATAAATTGAGAAGTAATCTCAAATACTCTGAGATTATGATAAATCAGGTTACCATGCCTTTAAACGGTTTGGGAAAGCCCAAATGATGATGATGTCTGATAGGATAATTCCCAATTTTTAAGATAAATGGCGGAAGATGACCGGCCAAAGAACTATAGGGCAGCCTGTCTAACAGAAAATCAGGAAAATCAGCCGTCACAAGTAATCAGAAGATTTTCAAAATTCAATATATAGAGAGAATTTAATTGAAAATACGCATTCCTACAGTTGGCTGGTACCCAATATTTGGGAAACAACCAGCTGTTTTGAAGCTTACAATAAAGTAGGCATTAAATCACTCCAAGCATATGCCAGCACAGAAAAAACACCAGTTAATGTTTGTTAAGTTGTACAAAAAAAAAAAAAAAAGAAATTGCACATGTCCTCTGGACGGGTTCTTTTTTGTTGAAATGTTCTCTTCGTTTCGACTGGAGAAGAATCTCAGGGGGGAGAAGAAACGTTTCAACAAAGAAGAACCCGTCCAGAGGACCTATCCAGTTTATTACTACCTGGATTGTTAAGGTTAAATCAGAACATCTTTCCAGTTATGTCACTTATTGCTCCACTAAGTCAAGTCAACGTCAAAAACACAGCAATGTATTAAACAGGCGATACATTTTCATCAATTGTTTCATCTTTATTGTTGATTTCCTGCCCACTAGGTGGCACTGACACTCAGGCGTACATAAGATTCCTCCCCATTGTAGCAGATGAAGTGTGAATTTCAAGGCATATTTGCATCCATAATAATAAAAGGAGGATTATATGTTGTTTATTAAATGTACTGTTCAAACAAATACGTATTTTATGTAACTGTTTAAAAAGACATTGACTCCCCGTCCAGCCTGTTTGTCCTTTCTGGATGAAAATTGCCCCCCTGTCATTGTCTTTAAATGCCACGTTGCTTTTGCAGTTTAAGGTGAGCATCATAGCGATATGAAGTGAACGCACCCTTAAATCACGACGTTTATTCTGAGTCACCGACATCTTTTTGTCGTTTCTTTTTTTTTCCATCTTCAGATGGTCTGAATACGGAGAATAATGATGACAGAGTGCTGCAGTGCTGCCTGCAATACCAGAATATGTACCCAGAGTGTGCTCTCATCTTATGCACGTGAGTTACCCCTCCCCCCCAACCATGATCTGCTGCTGCTGCTGCTGCTGCTGCTGCTGTGTGGAGCCTGTCCTCTGCTAATAAAGCACATGCATGTGACTGTGCCAGAGAGTTCCAGTCGGGATGAGAGAAACACCTACCCTGACAGGTTTTGCAAAGAATAGATGTGATGAGTGAGCAAATCTGAGCTCACCACAGGATTCTTTTGTCCACATTTGCAGTGGGAACTGTTTTTCCTTTTGTTCTTTTGACCTCTTTCTGCAGTTTTTTTATTTATTTTTTTTATTTCCACATGCAGCCGTTGAAAGTTTTCTCAAACTGAACCACCGTCTGATTAAAGCATCCATTCTCTCCTCTCCAGTAATGATAAAAACCTGTCCAGTAAAGCTCTCCTGAGTGGAGTGAGGGCTCTTAGCAAGACTGATTTGGAGGCGGAGGTCAGGAGACCCAGACATGGCCACCATTTCCTACAGAGCATTCAGTCTCCCATCCTGTCTCGTTTCGTCCACAACGTCTCATCTTCGACGTTGAGCCCAAGCTGCACACCGGTCCGGCCTCTCGTTCAGGATAGCGCACATGTTTCCGTAGCCACCCCAGAGAAAGGTGAGCCAGGAGAAAAAAAAGGGTGTTCCTTGTGTAACACCTGGAAGTAGCGTGGCATTTTCCATCATCCAGCTGCAGTTATTTATACACGTGTTCACCGACTCATTCCTGTTTTATTTCTCCTCATGTCTGTCACTATTTTCTTTGATTTACCCATAAAGCAGCTACAGCTAACACAAAATAAGTTGATAAAAAGAAACTGTGCTAGAAATTCTCCAGATGTATGCAAACATCAAGAGAAGAAGCAGAGGTGCAATTCAGACGAGCCTCTTTGAATGTCTTACGGCTATATTGTGTTAAAAGCTTCTAAATACTCTACATATATGTCTCTATAAACAGAATATATGTTTTTTTTTTTTACAAAGTAAATGTATTTTCTGTTTTGTTTTTTTGTGTTTACATTTGCTGGCATAGACCGATCTATTAATACCCCCCCGGTGAAAGAAGGAGTCTATAAGGAGGCAGAATGGGACCTTAGCGGATATCTTTGGGAACTAGAGGAATGTCTGCGTGATGTGCTGTCTGAAGTGCTGGAGACCGAAATGAAAGCGGCTTATGATGACCTCTGGCTGGAGGTAAAATAGATTTTTCAAAAACTCAAATACTTTTTATGTTATGTCTTCACTTTAAATGTAGCTATTTTTGCTAAATAATAAAAAACTGCAAAAAAAAAGACAAAAATAAAGATCACAGGAATCATCGCTATTGCTTCTTCTGTGTATTTAGTAATTTTACTCACTATAAATATCAACCTGTATATTGTATTATAATTAGTTGGTTATAACTGGATATAATTTTCACCTTTTAATTAAACTTTTTTTGCCCTATGAGGTGCCTAAAAACGCTTAATTTGTCCTTTTAAATAAACTGTATTCAGCCTAAAGTTCATGCACCAGGTTCCTTGCTGCACAGTCTTTAAAACCCTTGAAACGTTTAAAATTAGATTTCTGTATCTTTCGGATCCATCCCATCCACATATTTCTATTTTCAGGTTCCGTATTTAAAGCCTGCTCACTGCAGAAGTATCTGCAGTTAACTCATACTCAACTTTTGTATTTGAAAATGTAACATGTTGCCAGAAATCAACAGAGTAATCTAGGCAGGTTAACCTGGAAAGGTGGGACATTTAAAAAAATAACCAGCACAGAGGACAAAATGTATAAATCGACGTTTAAAACACCTGCATTATCAAACACAGTGGTGCAAGTTTTTCAGTGAATGAGATTTCCATTTGACAGTGATCTTCGTCATCTACTTTCTGTTCATTAGACTGCATTCCAAAAGCAATTGTTATAATGTCGAAATGTTTCTTTTATTTTGTAGATTGTCTACATAAAACCACCCTGGAGTCTTCAAGATATCTTGCAGTGTTTTAAGAAGCACTGGATCGCTGTCTTTGGACAGGTTGTTCCACGGAAGATGTCGGAAACTGTAGCGAACCTCATCAGCTTCTTTAGCACAGGTACGAAGGCACGTAGATGAAGGAAATGTAGAGCTATATTTTCATTTATTGACATAACCTATACCAGGTTTAACTTGGTGTCATATTTCTTGCTGCGCCATTTTTAGTCTGTTAATGCTGCTACGTTGTTTGATTTGGGACGGGCCGCAGTTTCTGGGAAAATAGAAGGTCTGATGATATCGCAGCTACCAAATTGAAGCATTTGATGCCTGTTTCCAAGGAGGTCATTTGACTCGTCCTCAGAATGTAAACAACAGAGGGAAATAAACAGAGACAATCTTACTGTAATCTGCTAAATGGACCAGATTTGCCCCAGAATGTCTTTAGGCGCATACTTTGCAAACCCGTTAAGCTGCGGAGAATTTAAGAAGCTGTTATTTTTTTTTAAAAAACATTTATTTTTTACTAACTTAACGCTTTAAAAATGTGCAACTATAAATTGGAAAAATAAATAGTTTTAGTCTGTGCTTTAAATGCTAAGCGATCCCCCGGATTAAAATGTTACAGAGTGGAGGGGAATGCTGTTGTCTGCCCTGCACAACACTGCTTCCAGAATTAGGTCATCCGCTACAGCGGGAGACTCCAATGTGTGTCAGAAAGATGCTGAGTAGCCCACTGCAGCAATTCTGTCCAGGATGTCACTGTGGACACATTTACAACGCCGCACGCCTACAGGGTTCCTTATGAGCCAATCTGTCAGTCAGACTTCATGTCAACCCGTGCCAGGGAGGAGGGTAGCTGCTACAGCCATGGCACAAAAAAAAAAAAACGATCTTACCCAAGAATCTGAATGGAAAGAGAAAATACAGCTTTGACCTTGCTCACAGCTGTCCCTAGCTCACACGCGCCGTTTCCTGGTACCGCACAGCCTGGCTCTGAGCCAGGAATATGGGAGTAGAGCAAGGAGGAGGACGGGTGGGAGGCGGAGGAGGAGGAGGGAGGGAGGGAGAAACTGTGAGTGAGGGTAAGAACAAATCTGGTGGTGGAAAAGTACTGCAGGCAGCACAGTGAGTTTCTAACAGAATGTAGCTGAAATTTAGAGGAAATGCTTCTGGCAGGAGTCTCAGACGAAAGGTTGGGATGTTATTTTATAGCCTAACCCTGCCTTTCCCCAACATTATCCCTGACCCTACTGTACGGCTCATCTTCATGATGCTGATTGGTCACTAATGTTATCTAATAGAACATCCATATTTGTGCTGAGAATAAATATGGTCACTTCTAAAGACTTTTATTGCACAATTATTTGTGTAGGGGTATCAGTAAAAGGGAACAATTGCACTCTATTTATTCTTTTTTTTTTCAAGAACTGCAAACCATCTTTCATTCTCATATACAATTTCAGTAACATATGTTGACTTTTGTGGTTGTAATGGTAGAAAAATAGGAAGAAGTTCAAGCGATACAAATACTTTTTAAGGCAAATAACCACTTTAGTATAAATTAATGAAGATATTAAAAATGCATGTATTCTGTTGGAGACGTACCATCTAAAAAGTCATGAAGTACTTGGGGATGGACAATTTCTCATTTAAAAGTGTTTACGTGTTAGGCGTGGGTAACTATGAGTGAATGACATCAAAACATGGATTTATTGTTTAATGGGATTTGAAGGTGTAAAGGTCAGATTGTGTAAGAAACATTTAAAGATGGCTTGTTTTTGACCCAATTTGTCTTCAAAATCCCTCACATGCTTTCTCTAACTAAACAATATTATTGATTTCAAGATTATTAATTATCTCATCATCTCCTCCTCATATTTAAGTATTTACTTTTAGCAGCATAACTATTTTGCATGATCCAAAGGTGTCAAATTGTAACAAACCACACGTTATTTAATGAAACACATCATGATAACTACACTATATTATAGGGTTAGGGTTATACAACAGGTCATCGTGTCAGTCATTTCATTTCCAGTGTTGTGTGCTGCTCTGTGTCTCTTCAGGTGAAACAGTAACAACTTTATCGTTTCTCCAAGAAACCAAGGAGTTTGTGAAAGTATTTGGGAAAAGCTCGAAACATGTTCCTGATGCCGTCACTTTGATTGAAAATATTTTGAATAAGCTACAATCACAGGTAAGTTTAAGCTAAGTCAAACTTATGGTCAAACTTCCACATGTGATCAATTGGAGAATTCAGCTCTTATGTAGATGTGTCTTAAAGGAGTATTGCAATGTATAGAACTGTAAATAAGGACGATTTTTATCTATTTTAAGCTTCCTAAATAAAAGTATTGAGTGCTAGTGTGCCAAACAACAATTTTAAAGTCCAAGCTGAATACCTTAAGACTTCCTCTAAAACGTTCTCTTACCGTAGCACCACTTGTCTGCGGAGCAAGAGTTGTCTGCTGGGGATGTTTTCATGAATGATGAAGATGATTTGGATAAGCAGGCTGCACCGGTTCGCGTCTCCCCGCAGGAAGTGTGGTCTGTGTTTGAGAATATCTGGTCTCAGGTGTACCAGACAAGGTGAGCCGTTTACATCCACTAATTGATGTGAATGTGAAATCCTTTTGGGCTTTCAGGGATTCTTTCCGTTTCTTCTTTTTTTTTTTATAGACTGGAAGGAAATTTTTAACATGAAAATTTCTCTGTTACTCACAGATACATGCAAGCTCAAATATACAGATACATATTTAATTTGGTGTATTTAATTAAGTGTTCACTATCAAAGAGTACCAATAGTTAAAGCCTCAGGAAATCTGTCTTTAGTTTGGCTTCTTATTACACAAAAACAATAAAGACAACACCCCTCCACTTACATTTGGTCAAATGTCATTTAGCAAGTTGCTGAAAAATCACACATTTTCGGTTGCTGTCAATAAGGTCCCTGCTGGATTCTAGCTGGATGTTTGACTGCTCATCTTATCAGAAATGGCAGAGCTTTAACTCGGTTAACATGAAATTTATCCGGCTTTTATTTGTATTACATATAGTTTCAATAGTCAAGTCAAGCGATAGACTGGCAACTTGTACAGAGTGAACCCCGCCTCCCGCCCATTGTCAACTGGAGATAGACACCAGCACCCCTCGCAACCCCATGAGGGATAGACGTGTTAGAAAATGGATGGATAGATAGTCAAGTAGTCAAGTCAAGTTTATTTGTATAGCACATTTCAGCAGCAAGTGCTTTACGTCATGAAAAACATTATGTAAACATCTTATTTTTGGTTATAAGAGACAGAGAGTGAGATAATTGATAACGAAAAAAAACGATAACAAGGTAAGAGTCTCAAATCAAAGAACACTGTACCAACCGTCAAGCATGGTTGTAGTATCGGAGGATCTGTTTTGCCATCAGTGGTACTGGAGCATTGCACAAAGTGGTTGGAGCAATGAAGATGAAAGACTATCTCCAAGTACCCAAGTACTTTAAACTCACCTAAGATCAGCAGCTAGATGCAGGTTAACTTTAATATTCTGGAAGAACCCCAATCAGAGCCACATACGTAAAAGCAGCAATCATATGAGACAAATCCCCTGTTGAAATAAGCTCTACCATTTCTTTCAAAAATAGTCCATATCCCAGAAGCTTGTTGGTGGCTATAAAAGTGTATGGACCAATTTGGATATCTATCAATTGTCTGTACTCGTTTATCAATGCAAGTTCGCCGGGGCGCTGGTGTCAATAGGCAGGTCACATGTCTATCATAGGGCAACACATAGTAACACAGGGCATGCATCCATGCACTGTGACCTAATGGCAAGAGACCAAGTAACCTAACAGTCAGGTTTTTAGACTGTTGGAGGAAGTCAAAATACCCAGAGAGAACCCATGCGTGGACGGGGAGAGCATGCAGAAAGAGACCAGGCAGGGATTGTAACCCAAAGCTTTCCTGCTGCAAAGCAACAGTGCCAAGCACTCTTCTACCATGCAGTCTTGTGGTTGCACATGTAACTGTACATTTAGCCCACATTTATAATTAACTGTTAACCCTGTGTCCATCAAAGAAAATCCTCAATAAATTTAAACCTGTGCACCTTTTTCTCATTCTTTTTAATAATTGACTTTATATTTGTATGATCGTTTCAAAAGAACAGTTGAAATCCATAATGGGGAAAAAATTAAATTCATATCCATGATGAATGTATGTAAACTTATGATTGTATGTTGCAGTCGTTGTATGGCTTAATTGTGGTTAAAAGGATGAGTAATTCTGTCTTCTATGGGTCAAGGAGTTAATCCCAACACCTGAAATGAAAGCAGCAGTTAAGCAAAGCCATTTTCAGCCACAAAAAAACATCCTGGTTTATTTGGATATGTGCTTTGTGTTATTATTTTATTTTTTTGTTTTTCCATTCCATTGACCTAAAAGGTCATTTGTTTCTGTCACGTTTCAGTTTGGAAGTGTTCAAAGCGCTCAGCTTTGACCCTCACACCATGCAGGCTGCTACGCCAATGGGACGTCCTCCGCCACCGCAGGACGCTTTGGCCTGTTTGCACAGACTGTCCTCGATGGTTTCACAGCTGCTGCAAGCGTTCAGCAGGTATGCAAGCCGACTTACATCACTGCTGTCTCACTAAGTGTAACCTCTGGGCATCTCCATCAATTGCATGTTGGTATACATGTCTCATTACTCTCTCTACCTTATATCTGTTATGTTTCTTAAAGTTATGTTTAATGTTATCTCCTACAACTTGACTGAAACGCAGCCGTTGCTTCTTTTAAGAAAATGAAATGTATTGAAATTTACAGCCACATCTCAATGCTTCGCCTCAGCACTCCTCTGTCCTTTTCCCATCATTCTCCCATGTCTGCTTCCACTAAGCTTGAGCCTTTTCACTCGTCACAGATCCTTCTATCTATGTTGCCAGTCCTAAAAATCCCCTTTAAACTGCCCACTCATTTTGTAAGCCAGATTTCTCCTTCCTGTGTCCTACTTCCATGTGTGTGGGACCTGTAAGACTTGTCTGGCATGTTGTGTTGGTCACGAAGCTGTAATCCTCTTGACCTTGTCACTTTTCCTTATCTCTGTTCCCATGATGCAGCAGCAGCCAATGCACTTCAGCGCTGCTGTTTTTTCTCACAGTGCTCCTGAGAAAAGAAGCTGCTAACTGATTAACTTCTTCACTGTATCTGCTTGGATATTAATCACACAACCAAAATGTTGGGTTGACATAAACCATATCACACTTATTGATAAGTGTTTGTATGTGGAGGTACATTGCCTTGCAAACCTGTTCTTATCCTTTGACCCCTTTCATATTTTGTCATCTTAGAACCACAGACTTTAATGTTTTTTATTGGGATTTTATGTGATAGACTAAAGCAAAGCAGCGGGCAATTGTAAAGTAAAGCCGGGCATACACAGTACGATATTTTCAATCGTGGTACTCGTATACAGCTCAAACTGTACGATGAAACCGCAGGGTTTAAAAGTTCACCGCTCACCATATCTGTTCTTACACTGTGCGGCCCGACGCTCTGATGCGACCTGACTGCTCACACTGTACGTTCAAAAACCACATGTCGGACTCAGCCACGTAGAGAGATGCCGCTACTCGGACTCGTCTACCCGGAAGCAAAGTGTTAACAATAGAAGAAGAAAAAGCCGGAAGTGTCTATGGTCACTGTTAAATATGGGGCTCACAACACGCTGCTTTGGAAATTCTAAGAGTTGCTTCTACGTAGTTTGACTCCAGTTTGTCACACGTACCGCAGTCATGCTTCTCTCCGCTCCTATGTTTTCGTTTGAGAAGACGAAGAAGAATCTACTTGTTTGCGTGTGTGCAGTACGCGAGGTCGGGGAAAATCGGCTCGTAGACGGTCGTAACTCCGCTTCAACAGCAGGATGCGCTCACGATCACTCACGAGGGCAGACTGAATTTCAAACATGTTTGATTTTCAACCGACCGTCCGATTCCTGATCGGGAGGTGGTCCTGGGAGGCGAATCGTCCCTCGTTATCCCTTGTATACGACACGACGCAGGACGCACGATCAAGCTGAAACTCGGCCTGATCCAAAAAATTCTTGCACGACTGAAGAATCGGCCCGAAAACGGCAAAAGCTCGTACAGTGTATGCCCGGCTTGAAGGAATAGGGGATTGTGGTTTTAACTTTTTTTTTTTTTAACATAAATAGACAAAAATCTAAAGCATGGCATTCAACTCCCTTTATACAGCAAACAGTCTTAAATCGGAGGCAACTGGACTTTCGTTCAGTTCTTTTCAACGTTTCGACACCTAGCGGTGACCCACCCATGGCGGGTGGGTCATTGATTTGCATCTGACTTAGAATGCGCCAAGGAGGCTGGGTCTCCATGTCCTAAAAAACAGCAGAGCACCAACTACAGGTTGCTCAAGTGCGAGCCACCAGAACTGACAAAGACTCCTGGATAGGTGTTGAAATGTTTTCAGAAAGGACTGAACGAAAGTCTGGTTACCTCCGATTTAAGCCTGTTTGGTGTTGCGATGACCCGGATAACTGAGAATTTGCACAGGCAACTCCCTTTATACTGATACCCCTAAATAACCTTTATATTTATAATAAGAAGTCCTATTCGCAATCTGAAACTAGCCATTTTTTGTAAAAGAAGATGCTGTGGTCAGATGAGACCAATGCCTGTAATAGTCAACCTGGACACACCGACACTCATGTCTAAACATGGCAGTCCAAGGATCAAGCTGTTTAGAGGCTTCTCTTCACAGCCGGTCACAGTTGATGGGATGATGGATGGAGCTAAATACAGGCCAATAATGGAAGAAAACCTGTTAGAAGCTGCAAAAGACTGGGATTGGGTCTTGCAATTGCGGAGAATGGATTTTTACGTACAACCAGACTGATCTAGAGCTATTTTTCTTGAGAAGAATGGGCAAAAATGTTTGCCTTTAAAGCCCCTTTCCCACCAGCTCTGCCCACTTGTAAGTATCACGGTTTTTTTAATGAACAGCCTGGGTTTTTCCGGCCTTACTCAGGAGTAAGGTGAAACCGAGAGGACTCGAGCAGAGTTTTGATGTGAACACACTGCTTTTCAGTAATTGGCCTAGGGTGAAGAAGTCCAGGAAAAACTAAAGCGTGAGGACAAGCTTGTGTTTCAACACCTATCCAGGAGTCAAAACACAAACGTTTTGAGTCCTGGTTAGATGTTGAAATGTTTTCAGAAGAACTGAGAGAAAGTCTGGTTGCCTGTCATTTAAGCCTGTTTGCTGTTGCAATGACCCGGGTAACTGAGAATATTAATATTAAGGACCATTATGAACAGAGTGGGTCAAACAGAAATATAATTTTACTATTTACAAACCACGAACTGCCGCTGAAGGAAGAAAAAGGAAAGAAAAATGACACCTCAGCTTTCTATACTCAGATACTCCATATCAGAGCCACGGATTACTCTCATTTAACACACATCGAAAGCTGTTAAGTTTTGTCTCTACAGGGTGTTTGGTTGAGAAATGTGTTTACAGCCCTTGATCGAGGACGGAGAAGGCACAGAGCAGCAGACTATCTGCAGCGGCAGCTCCTATTTGGACCAAACTCAAAGAACACTGTGCCGAATCAGCGCAAACTCAATATCCAATGTATCGAAATACTTACACTGCTGTCAAAAGTCCACGGGTTTCTGCTGTTAAAGTCCTTCTTGTCGTACATGCCATGGCTGACTCAAAAACATCCTCATAAAGTTCTAAATTTCACTTCGTAAGGCAAACCCTCACACTGACCCTAACCCTTACTGGTTTATACCTAAACCTGACCCTGACCCTAATCCCGAGCCCAGAAAAAAAGCGAGGACCTTATTTCAGTCCTCACTTTACATCAAAGTCCTCACTTTACTAGTAAAACGAGCAAAAAAATTTCTCGCTCAGCTGCAAGTACAAGAACACACACATAATACCTGTGCAGGCAGAGAGAAGCTTTGCCTTATTTTAATATTAGTTTAGGCTGATGTGTGATCCAGATATTGCTCCCGATGGATTATTTTATCCTTACAAACAATTAAAGCCAATTTTGCATATGCAATTATACAAACATTATTTATAGTTTTTCTTTTACTTGTGTTTTTATTAATAATGATTTATTTACTTTGTCGCAGATTTCTTTAAAGTGTTAATCTCGCAAACAAAGACGTGGGACGGGGGTTAAAGGCCACACCTCCAGGAGGCGTTTTCCTCTTCCCGACTGCTCTAGACCGGTTGAAAAACAACACGTTTGGCTTAAAGCCAAGCGGAGCGGAGTAGGGCGGGCAAAATAAAGTAGGGCTTGTGGAAAGAAGGCTGAAACATGCAAAGCTAGTTAGAGGCATCAAACAAAACTTGACTCTGTGATTACAGTGAAAGGTAGTTCTACAAACTGTTGACTCAGCAGCCTTCACAGAAATTAGCGTAAGGTTTTTCAGAGTTTTATTTGTTAAAACCTTTAATAATTGTAGATCATTTCCCCTTTATGTCAGATGTGTAGTATTCTGTTTGGTCTTTATCAAAATACATTACTTTGTGGTTGCAGCATGAAAACATGTGAAATGGTCCAAGAGGTGTAGATACTTTTGCAAGAAAAGTAGTGGGAAAAAAGTCAACCATCCGTAATCTTGAACTTTTGACTAACTCTAATTTTTGGCCCTCTGATCTTACGATGCTAACCTGTTTTTCAAGTTGAAACTGTTTAGCTGGAGCCAGTTGTTGCTGTTCCATAGCAGGAATTTACACATATGACCCTGTTTCACATTGTTGGCAGGCTCGCATGACTGTAGAAATCGGATGAACAGCTTTAATAGCAGCAATAGCACCTTTCTGTCCCCCATAGACATTTTAACATCCAGTATGAATTACTGTGGTGACCCCAGAATAAGGGAGCAACCGAAACGAGACTCTCTCTCTCTTGTATGTGAAGCACATTTGAATAATAATACAGATGAAACTAAAGGCTGGTTCAAACTGCAGGATAAGTAGCCCGATTTTTGCCCCGATCTTCCCCTTCTAACAGGCCCTAACTGTCGGGGTGGCTCTTAAGGTAATATTAAGAGATATTCCTGCCATGTATGTGGCGTGTTAAGAGTGATCTGGTCCACTGGGTAGAAAGTAAGGACTGCTCTGACCTCAAATTGGGGATATTCAACATGTTGGATATCCTAGCCTCTTTGGTGTCCTCCGAGGACAAATAAGTACATAGACTGTTCACACTGTCTCCACTCCTTTAACCAGCGCCTTTTCTTTTTATGTATTTTCTCTGTTAAAATTAGTCCACAAACAATCGCCATTGTTCTTCAATTCAATTTTATGTATATAGCGCCAATTCATGAAACATGTCATCGCGAGGCACTTTCCAAAGTCAAATTCAATCAGATTGTAAAAAAAAAAAAAAAACTTTCTATCTAAGGAAACCCAGCAGATTGCATCAAGTCTTAATAAGCAGCATTCACCCCTGAAAAAGCGTAGAGCCACAGTGGACAGCCGTCTGCATTGTTGATGGCTTTGCATCAATCCCTCATACTGAGCATGCATGAAGTGACAGTGGAGAGGAAAACTCCCATTTAACAGGGCGGAAAACCTCCAGCAGAACCAGAACCAGGCTCAGTGTGAACGGTCATCTGCCTCGACCCACTGGAGGTTAGAGAAGACGGAGCAGAGACAGAAAGCACAGAAGCACACATTGATCCAGGAATCTGTTCTACATTAGATGGTAATAGCGGATGATCTGTCTTCCCTGGATGATGTCACAGCTAACAGAACGCCAGACCAGGTGTATTTACTATGAAGAAGAAAAAATGAGAGAGAACAAAAAGTTAATAGTTGAAATAACAACAAACAATGCAAATTGGAGAACAGTAGCAGTATAACTACAGAGGTAGCTCAGGGTAACATGAGCCACTATACTATAACTATAAGCTTTATCAAAAGGGAAAGTTTTAAGCTTAGTCTTAAAAGTAGACGGGGTGTCTGCCTCACAGACCAAAACTGGGACATGGTTCCACAGGAGAGGAGCCTGATAGCTAAAGGATCTGCCTCCCATTTTTCCTCGTTATCCATGTTTATTTACTCTGAACTCATGTTTGATCTCAAGAGGATTCACAAGATTTCCTGGTTGATTTCTGAATGATCCTGAGTGAAATCTGTTCATGTGTGGTGAGCTCACTGTCTAACCGGACAACACACACTGTACGAGCAAACCTGTTTTATCTATAATTCTTTATCGTTACATGTGGTGTTTCTCAGGCGTATAAAATCGGCACACTCTTTTAAAATCTTGCCGTGTGACCAGCCTTAAATTCTTTTTGACAGCTCAACTTTTAACATCTAGTGATGGTGCATCTTGGATCCACGCTTGAATAGAAAAGTAAGCCAGAAGCTTTGTTAATCCCAGAATATTAATTATTTATTCTACTCTTTCTGTCGGCTCATAAAAATGTAGGAAGACAGCAATGGTTTTGACTCATAAACTTTTTACTGGCTTATGTAAGTTTGTTTCCGTTTTAATGTCATCCCTGTTCTAGCCCCACTTCTCTTTTAGTTTCTCACGCTCAAACACATCTTAACACCATGCATGCAAACACAGGCATAGGCGATATCCTGAATGAGATCTACTCTGACATTTAGGTCTGCTAGGGCAGGCCCCAATAAATGTCACCATTTAAAGGGCAAAGGGTCTGATGCCCCCCGGTCCAGGAAAGTGTTACTTTCTACTCTCCTAATCTAGAAAATATTGTAATATTGTATCATGGATGGATGGATGGATGGAAGGATGGATGGATGGACGGATGGAAGGATGGATGGATGGATGGACGGATGCATACAGACTGGATGGATGTAGAATGGATGGATGGATGCAGAATGGATGGATGGATGGATGGAGGGATGGATAGATGGAGGATGGATGGATGGATGGATGCAAAATGGATGGATGGATGGATGGATGCAGAATGGATGGGTGGATGGATGGATGGATGGATGGATGGATGGATGGATGCAGAATGGATGGGTGGATGGATGGATGGATGGATGCAGAATGGAGGGATGGATGGATGGATGGATGCAGAATGGAGGGATGGATGGATGGATGGATGCAGAATGGAGGGATGGATGGATGGATGGATGGATGCAGAATGGATGGAGGGATGGATGGATGCAGAATGGATGGATGGATGGATGGATGCAGGATGGATGGATGGATGCAGAATGGATGGATGCAGGATGGATGGATGGATGGATGCAGAATGGAGGGATGGATGGATGGATGGATGCAGAATGGAGGGATGGATGGATGGATGCAGAATGGATGGAGGGATGGATGGATGCAGGATGGATGGATGCAGGATGGATGGATGGATGGATGCAGAATGGAGGGATGGATGGATGGATGGATGGATGGATGCAGAATGGATGGATGGAGAGATGGATGGATGGAGAGATGGATGGATGGATGGATGGATGGATGGATTGATGGAGAGATGGATGGATGGATGGATGGATGGATGGATGGATGCAGAATGGATGGGTGGAGAGATGGATGGATGGATGGATGGATGGATGGATGCAGAATGGATGGATGGAGAGATGGATGGATGGATGGATGGATGGATGGATGGAGGGATGGATGCAGAATGGATGGATGATGGATGGATGTAGAATGGATGGATGGATGGATGCAGAATAGATGGATGGATGGATGGATGGATGGATACTGGATGATGTAGAATGGATGGATGGATGCAGAATGGAGGGATGGATGCAGAATGGATGGATGGATGCAGAATGGAGGGATGGATGCAGAATGGAGGGATGGATGGATGCAGAATGGATGGATGGATGGATGGATGGATGCAGAATGGATGGATGGATGGATGGATGGATGCAGAATGGATGGATGGATGGAAGCAGAATGGATGGATGGATGGATGCAGAATGGATGGATGGATGGATGGATGGATTGATGGACAGACCATGTCGTTTGTTCCTTTTCTATCTGGTTTCAGCTGTGATTTAATCTTATTTTTCCCAGTTTGTCCCGTCTGCCTCTATCTGCTGCTTCATCTGAAATCACATGTTGCTCACATAGTGCCGCTCCATTACTGCGATGATGCGATTTCCTTTTCACACTGACATGTGGCAGAATTTGTGCAGCTGCCTGATAAAGGCATGAAGATCGAGATTCCTACAGATGATCGCAAATTTTGTCATGATTTAGTTGTACATGCAGCTTTTAGCTTGTAAAATGTTTGCTAGCTTGGTTGGGTCTCTGCAACATTAAGACCTCAGTCTGGAAGTACAAAAACGCTCCTCCTGCCACACTTTCCCTCCCTTTGAGAAATCACCCTCTACCAGAGGGGAGGGGTGGAGGATTCTGGCAGCTTCTGGGAATTTCTGGCAGCAACAGCGCTGGTACCAGGGATACGTTTTTTTTTTTTTCCTGCACATTTTCTGAGCTTGTGTGGAAAAACTAACATTAAGTCACTCAGCAATTAACATTGTTCAGTTTTGCCTTTTTATTTATAGAATGGGACCTTATAAGAGCCGCTGTGCAGGATTTCTATTGTAAATGGGCATCCTGTTTGGGTTTAAGATGCAAAAAGCCACTCATTTCTACCGTAAATCCTCCCTATTTTTTGGGGCTGAGCATGAATTGAATTCACTCTAAAATCTTGGTTTGCGGGGAAGTGTACTTTGGGTTTATCTTTTCATTCTTGCATATCATTTTGCTCATGTTTATGTGTATGGCGCTGCTCGAGTCGCAGAGCCTTGGAGACAGCCAGTTGAGTTTCCACGTGTTTGGACACGTCTCCCTCGCGCTCATTTTTCTCCGTCTGCAGGCTATTTGTTGCTACTTTAGAACTAGTCTGCACAAATTACCGTTGTGTTTTCCTCATTTGTCACTCTTTTGCTCTGATTCTTTTACAAATAATAGTTAAGCGTGGTGTCCCTGATTGAGCACTATATCAGGCAGGATTTGATGTTTTAATGCACCTGAAATGCTTTTAGAGCATTGCCTGTAGGCGAGGCCTTCTCTGAGATCTGTTTTGTCTCTTAGGGTCTTGTCTTCGACTCCTGGTTTAGAGGAAGTCCAGGCACTGTTCAGTATTATCTACTCCAATAAGGTTTGTGCTGCATCACATTTATGAATACAAAACTGGCTTCTGGATGCTTTAAATCAGTTCACATTGCCCTTTTTGCTCTCTGTGGTCTTGTGCCATGCTGGGCTCACCGTGTTCATTTATTTAGATTAGTTTGCGTCTGTTCTGTTTCAGCTCGTCAGTGAAGATGCCAGGTTAACAACTAAAGACCTTCTGGATTGTTTCTCCCAACCAGTCTACAGGTAGGCTTCACACACATACATGATGGTGACATTTTAGCTATCAAAAAAAAAGATGTAGCTGATAAAAGAATTGTTTAATTTTTTCTAAACACGTTTCCTCTAAGGCAGAAGCGTCAAACTTATTTCTATATTCGGCCACTTTGGCATCATGAAGTCATTAAAAGGGCCGGTTGTACGTGTATAGATGATGTTTTTGATTTCATAACTTAATTCCAGTCACATAGAAATATAAAAAAATGCACAGTAACATAAAAGTAGCACCTTAGAAAAAAAATTGATATCGGGGTGAGTTACACTTTAAACCACTGAGCTATATTATACACTGGAGTGCTAATCGGCCGCTGTTAGAACGAGTCGCTTTGAAGCCACCAGCCGCCATATTGGTACTCCCTATTTTCCCCCAGTAACTAGGGAATATGTGCGCTACAGCATCGAATAACGATGATTTTCTCATGTTCAGGGGGGATTAAAACTTTTAAAATGTCAAATGCCATATACTTTTATGTTATGTTTTAAAACTGTTAAGTACCGAGAAAGTCATGTGCTGAAATATTTTGCTTTTTTTAAATTTAAATATATATATATATATATATATATATATATATATATATATATATATATATATATATATATATATATATATATATATATAAAACATTTATAAATATATAAATAACAATATACAAAAACATATATTTACATATATGTATACATATATATACATATATACATGTACACATACTTATATATACATATTTATATATTTAATATGAATAACACGTAAAATATTTCAGCACCTAATTTCCTAGTAGTTAATAGTGTTAGTACATCCACTGACTGTAGAATTACCTATGAAACGTTTTCACACAGCCAGAAAACTGCTTTTTGTTGCAACCAAATCCTATGAGATTCTGTGAGAGTCGGGAGTAGCAAGATGGCGGCCAGTGACTTCGGCAAAATCAGCACTCCAGTATATTATATAGCTCAGTGCTTTAAACTTATTATTTTGCATCACTTTTTTCTCTTTTTGGACATTTCTGGGTTAATGTGTTGTGGGAAAACTAGTGGCAGGAGGCTGTTACTACACAATAAAAAAAAAAATCAACATTCGCTACAGGAGGCACAGTTTTAGCCACATTATACAATTAAAAAAGACATATGCCTCTACTTAATGACATGATATGCCTTTTTTGGCTCTTAAGGGCTGGATAAATCGCTTTGATGGGCCGGATTTGGCCCGCCACCCTTGAGTTTGACACCTGTGCTCTAAGGTTATGGATCTTGGCCTTCCGTTTCTTCTAAACTGGATACTCACTCAAACCAGTTCTCTGAAATCTTGTCGTTGTTGCTGCTTGCCCGGGCAGCGACGCGTCTTTCCTCCTTCATAACATCAGCCCTCCTTGTTGACATCCCTAGCAGATCTCGCAAAGACCGTGTCCATGCCAACATTTCTGGACAATTGGGACATTTATTATTAACACATTTCTTTGAAGGGATGCATCGGGGCTTTTCGTTTCCATAACAAGTGACCGGTGTTTGCTGTAACTCTATACTTGTCAATAACACAGGGCTTATATGTTGCTGTAACCGGGCACAGTACTGGTCTTGTGCCAAGATGTTTTTTTTTTTTTTGTTTTTTTTTTTTTGTTCTTTCTTTATAAAGACCAGCGATGAACAGCAGATACAGTACATGCGTAGAAACCTGCTGGCTTTCATAAAATGACTATTGTTAAACAGAGCTTGTACATGGACTGACAGTTGAAAACAGATATTTACATGCACTGTATAAAAAGACACCTACCCAGTTTTTTCCTTTATTGTCTGGTATCAAATTCATCTTTTTTTTCTTACATTTTTAGGTCAGTCTGGATTAATAAAAGTATTCATATTTGTTAAAAGCCAAAACAATGAGAGGGATAATTTTTTTCACGGTTTTATTACACGGTGCGTGTCATTGTGGAACAATGGCAGCATTGACATTTCCAATGGAAAGCGTGTTTTTAGAGATCCTGGCACATGATGAAGAGTGGCTTATTAGCCAGTGTAGATTGCCCACATCGATTACTTTTTAACTGGCCCCAGCGTTGTAGAGGGACACCAGGAGGAACCGCGCGTTGCCGGGGCAATTTCAGATTTAAACTACGCTGCGGTCTTTTCAGCCGGGGCTTGTCAAAAGGAGCTGACGGACAGGTCAGGCATTTCCCCGCCTCAAGTTTCAGGATTTCTCCCTACGCCCAACTTTTACTATGAAAGCTGCACCTTCAGGGTTCCCGCTACATGTATTTGATAACGCCGCATCAACAGTCAAAAATAAAAGCCGCCACATCTTCAGAATGAATAGAAAATATGTTAAAGCAATGTAAAGCATATGATATAGCATAACTATTTATGCACTTATTCTAATCATAATCAGAGTTTAAAATGAATTTATATATCATGAGGTGTAAAAATTTACTTTATTTTGAAAAACCAACCCCTCTGGCTCACTACAAAGCTGCAAGTGTATGGTCCTGTACCAAGACTCGCACTTCCACCCATGTGCACCCCAAATGCGCGTTCCCGCTGAGGGTTTGAGTGTTCATTGCTACATGTGACGTTTTGAGCTAAAAGGGGAAAATATGCCAATTATACAAGTCATAAAACAACATATTTTAGTTTTGAGTGTAAAAAGAGCTATACTCTACATTTAAAACACTCAAAATCATTTTTATGTTATATTTATCTATCTATCTATATCGATAGATAGATAGATAGATAGATAGATAGATATGTTTGTGTTTAACAACAGTGAACACCCTCGTTTGTTGCTAATCTTAATACTGCTGTGCCTTTTTCTACACATCTAGTTTTAACTGTACTGAGATACTCAAACCATAAACTAAATCCAATTTACCAGGCTCTGCCAAACATAAAGTTACCATCAGTTTTTATGGGTACAATGCACGTTGATTGCCATCTTGGTTGGGAAGCTTTTTCCCCACCGTGACTATTAAGTTGTAAAATGTGCTAAAGGTTTTATATAAGTTTACTATCCACCTTATCTGAGATTCCCACTACTGTTTCAGTGCTAAATATTAATAAATGAAACTGATTGAATTGTTTGTGGTGGGATTAGGTTTTTATTTATAGCCTATATTGTGACATTGTTAAGCTTGGACCATACAGCTTTTGGTTCAGTTTTGACTGGTATTAAATTTCTCCACTGAAAGCTGCCAGACTGGCTCAAGGTAGCAAATCTCAGTGCTGTTTATCTAATTGTAAGGGACAGGTAGAGTTATCTTGTTAGTGTGTCTTGGTGGTAAAACTGTTTGAAATGGAAAATGATTTGTGCCATTAAGGAGGTTCAGCTGTTCAGTTGTGTTAGTCTGTTTTTAGAAACGCTATTTAGATGGCATTGGGTGGATTTACATGAAGCTAGATGAAGGTTAATCTGACTTCTGGTGATCTATTTCTGTGTTGATATTTCCACATTTTGAATAGTTTTGAAATGTATTTTAATATCCTGGCCCAGGCTAGCAGATTTTTATTTAACATCTTGTATTTCAAAACGTTCATGAAGCACTGTAACAAGCTTCCTGGGACCTTTGGAAGAAATGCGGACCCACAACATCACAACACATTACATTTGTTACCACTAGGCTCTCCATCTTAGTTTCAGCTGGTTAAAGCGATGTTTGAAAAACTCCACATGTTTAATGTTTGATGGTAGAAGAGGAAAGGCTTTTTCCAGGAAGACCTCCTAACAATTGATTGCCATTTATATAAAGGTATAATCTTTGTTCTGAAGCTTTGGTGACTCTAAAAATGCCATTTCCCCCATGCAGTTCTCTAATAGAATCGTCCTCCACACTGAGTTTTCTCCAGATAAACTTTGTTTCTACTCCAGCCCTGTTTTTCACAGTTCTAGTTGATTTTTAATCATCACTCTGGCTGTAGATATATATGTACAGGTTTAGATGAGTAGCTATTTTCTTGGAGTTATTTACTCAGTTAAGAAGAACAAAACACATCTGTCTTACTTCAGTGGTATGTTCACTTGTCTTTCTCTTTTTGAACAGTGGCCTTTGTGTCCTGACATATTCTTATACACTTGAAAACAGAAAGTCATGGATTACTAAAAAAAATCTTAGAGATGTTCTGATCAGTTGTATATAAATTTAAAAATGCTTTATCTACATTTATTCTACAGTAATAGTAAAGGCACTTATAAGTGTACACTGCTGATTTTATTTATACAAAAGTCTTGCTGTGGGGGTTTTACCCTCAAAATAAATGATGTCAAATTAAAGATTATTAAAAGTAAGTTTAAGGCTTTTTACAGTTTTTTATTTTTTATTTTATTTAACCTTTATTTGACCAGGAAACAAAATCCCATTAAGATTAAAAACCTCTTTTTCAAGGGAGTCCTGGGCAAGAGGCAGCAAAGTTACATATTGAACAGAGATACATTCAATTAAATGACAGGTACATAAAAAACATATCAAGCAAAACAATTACAGATAACTGAGGCCGTTTCAAATGCTTTCACTTTCAACTTAAAAGCATTTAAGGATAAAAACTCAGTCAACTTCCAGCCTCTTTGTAAAAAAAATTCCACTCACAAGGAGCTGCGTAGCTAAAGGCTTTCTGCCTGAGAGTACAGGTGTGATCAACCTTAATGAAGCATGGTAAACAGAGCCCAACATTTGAACCACAGTTTTATCTGCGGTGCCAGTAATTGCTGAGGGCGCAGGAGTCTGGTAGTGTAGTCTTTTTAAATAGCCATTCGTCACTCGTCCAATATTTGGTTTCCAGATACTGTAAAATGTCTCCAGTTGTTTTCAAGTAATGTGTTCCCACTTTTTGATGCTGCTGAAATAGAGCAAAAAGCCCCAAAGGGGGCGCAGTGTCCCGTGTCTTATTTAGGCTCATGCCTGAGCCTGGAAAAATGCAGAGGGCTGCGTCAGGAATGGTGAGTCAATAGTGATGAAGATGTTGAGGTTCGCTTTGGGAGTGACGAGGATGGATAGGATCAGGAATGAGAGCATCGGGGGGACAGATCATGTTGTTAGACAAAGCCAGAGAGGCCAGACTGAGATGGTTTGGACATGTGCAGAGGAGGGATAGTGAGGACATGGGTAGAAGGATGTTCAGGCTGGATCTGCCAGGCAGGAGGCCTAGAGGAAGACCTAAGAGGAGATTTATGGATGGAGGGAAAGAGGAGACGAAGATGGTTGGTGCGAGACATGAAGTTGCAAAATATAGAGTTAGATGGAGACAACTGACTTGCTGTGGCGACCCCTGAAAGAGCAAAGAAGACAGAAAGAAGGGGAACATATTGTGAAATGAACTTGCAATGTAAGTGAAACAGGCAAGCCTTGAAATGCAAAAAACAAATCTCAGCAGATATGGCGGGAATTTTAAGTGAGTTTTACATTAAAAAATGCTGAGGTCTGGTCATGAAATGTCCTTATTTTTACAAAACCAACCGTCTTCGACCATCTCTGGATCTGTTAATTACTGTTTAGTGGTACATGTTAGAGGATGATTAGGTCTGCTGAAGAGATAACATTTTTGTTTAAAATTGCTTTCCATGCAATAAGTAATACCAATGATTTACGAGTGCGAAGATAACAAACCTATCATAACCGCAGGATTATAGTTCACAGCTCCTAGGAATTTCATTTTACACACCCAGCCTTGGTATAGCGGCAAACCACCGCACTCCTAAAGAAACACCTGCCTCTCAGCGCATTGCAATGTTTATGCCAGCAGGTAAAACTGAGCTGCTGCCATAGCAACAAGCCACAGGTCTTAGTCCTAAACTGATTATTTGTTATTATGCGTCATTTCGTATTGCGACGGCATGAAACGTGTGCTGACGGTTTTGTAACCCCAGCATATAAAACACAGACTATAAGTGGGTGTTATTTTTTTAAATCATAGAATAGAATGATACTTTATTTGTTCCCCACACAGAGGGAACATTTCCTGTGAACATCAGCAAATGGGATAGGCCTGAACCATACTGCCTTTCTCTGGTCACATCGGGTACCTTCCTGTTTTATGTGTGCGCGTAAATTAAAACAGCAGAAGGCTGGAAATCATTACCTGAAAACAGTGAAAACAAAAATGGCTGATATAGGTGAGATGAGTGAGGTAGCATATAGCCAGCAGTGTACACCTGCTTAAAGTTGGAGAAATATGTCGTCTGAAAGAGATGAACAAATAAAGTTAGCACACCATATTCCTATTGGAATAAAATGTGTCCTTACATATTTAGATTTTTGTGTTTAGCATAATAGGCAACATCCAAGATTACAGTAATCTGTGCAAAGACCAGCTGTTAAATGTGACCCTTTTTTTTTTGTAGTCATTATCTATTTGGTATGTTGGTAGCTGTGCTGATTTAACAGCCTAGCAGCTGCTGGAACAACAATATTTGGGCACAATTGTAATAACCTTTTTCTCACATTGGTTTGGTCCTAAGATTTCTGGTGAGAATGACTGTTATGTCATTAATGCCACTTACAGCAGAACGGCTTCACATTGTTGGAGTGATAAAACAGTTCAGGTAGTGAATAGTTGTGTTTACTCATGGTGATGAGTGCTACATCTGCTGCGTCACCTTGACACGGAGCTTTCCAGGCATTTATCAGTCACCTAATACCAGCTCCTGTTACCAGCAGCTCGCCGCTGACGGACGCAGCTAAGCCGGCTGTGTTGTGATGGTAAATGTTTTATCCGCGACATCCCCCCAGTGAAGTGATCTGGGCCTTTACTTAGTGAGCACATTACAGGCGGCGTTGAATATTTGATGTGTGCGCTCAAAGCATGATGTCATTAGTTACGTAAGGCCTGAACGAGGCTTTCCAGTCGCGTGTTCGTGTCGTTGGAACAGGAGGCTCAAAAGGCTGATAAGATTCTGCTGCGTCGGGTTATAAAAACGCGTTCTGCTTCTAGATAGCCAAAAATAATAGAGTGAGATCTTTGGTTTAACTCCTTGGAAAAGTCTCATATGGAAGGATGTGTCTTTTGTTTTTGACATTAAGCAGAATCTGAAAATATTTGGAAACACACTGCAAAAACGGATCTAAAAACAAGTAAAATGTTCTTAAAGCTAGTCTATTCGTCCTTGATTTGAGCCAGTAAATAAGATTATCTGCCAATGGAATGAGTATCTTTGCCCCTAAAATAAGATAATTAGACATCCTGAACTTGAAATAAGATGATGGAGATGAATTGTTCCAATTTTAAGTGGAAAAATCTTATTCTGCTCAAATCAAGGACAAATACACTCATTTAAAGAAAATTTTACTTATTTTTAGTTCTGTTTTTGCAGTGCACTTCATGGCTGGAAATACTTTGATTTTTATGTTTGCAGAAGCTTTTTTCTGAGGCTTTAAGCAGTGAAAAGGGTTAACTTGCATGTTTTTGCGATGTTTACTGACTTCTACTACTAAAACCACATTCTAGGACAGGAGATATTTAAAAATATACATGACCAACCCTCCATTAAAACGTCTTCAGTGGTGTTTTTTTTTTCCTGTTAAAAGTCTGTTGAAGGGATTTTCTTGAGCTTGCTTTAAAAAAAAAATCTGTTTCTGAGCGTTGTTAATGTGGAGCTGCTATCAGACACTTGCTTATCCGTCGATATGTTCACATGTGGATGGCTAATGGCTTTTAATGCGGCACAGCTTAGCTGCTGAGTAACTCTTCTGATAAACCCAAATGAGTCATTTTCCAAGCAGCACTAATCTCTCACGTTCTTTGTAGTGTGGATGCATGCTGGAATGTGTTAGAGCTGCTTGTCATGCCCTGCAGTATCAGAGGTGCCGTGCAACTGTGTTCACTTTGTGACGTTGCACACACACAAACTTCCATGTATTTTATTGGAATCTTATGTGACAGAAAAGCACAGAGTAGTGCATAAATACAAAGTGGAAGGGATATGATTCATGGTTTTTTACAACAACAAAAAAAAACAGTGTTATATGTATTTAGCCCCCTTTATTCTAATATGCCTAAATGAAATGGAGTGCTTCCATTTGCTTTGAAAATGGATTTAATTAGTGAATACAGTCTTTCTTTAAATATTTAGGAATATAAATTCAGCTGTTCTGGAAAAGTTTGTTAGAGAATGTAAGTAAACTGCATCCTGAAGACCAAGAAACAGCAGAGAGGTCATGGAAATAGCTGAAAAGTTTAAACTTGGATTAGGTTCTAACAATATCCCTAATCCATCATTTAAAAATGCAAAGAGTATGCCGTTTTTCTCTGATGACAACACATTTCCCCAGAGACAGCCCAAGTTACCCCAGATGTTCGAATAAGAAAATCTATGACAACAACCACCAATCATTTTGGAAACATCCCGGGAGCTTAATCTCAACATGCTTCACCCAACGTAGAACAGCCTAAATGTTGGTTGAAATGTAGAGGCCGCAAAACGAGCAGAAAGAAAGTAGTATTAATATACTGCTCAAAAATAAATAAAGGGAACACTTAAAACAGGGTTTCCGCGGGGCATTAAAAATCAATAAAAGTCATTAAATGAATTTTTTTTAAATTAAGGCCTTAATTAGCATTGAAAGTCATTATATGTGATTATCTGTAGCATTAAAAATGCATTAATTAAAAAAAAAAAAAAAGTTCATAAAAACAGTTTCGTCAGATATATTATATCACATATAACTGATTCCGCGTGTTTGCACGGAATTGCTTCCGGTTGATCGTAAAGCCGTATGTCTTTACAATGTTCGGAAAAGGAGCTTGAGGCGAAGAAAGAGCTAGAGAATGGGAAAAATGCAAATTTCAACAAAAGTGGATAGAAAACGAGGAATTGGGGACATGGCTGCAGCCTGTCGACGGTAAAGATGACGAAGGATTTTGCCGTGTTTGTAAAAATAATAATAATAACTAAGCTTTGCACAATGGGTGTCAATGCTTCACAATTTCACATGAAGTCGGACAGTGTAGTCCAGGGTGTACGCGGGTATACGTCGTATAAGTGGGTACACGCCGTATCCCCACTTATTTTTCAGTCAGAATTACATATACCCACTTCTGGAGCGATATTTGTGTCTTTTGTTTGAGCACGCAGTGAGACAGGTATTCAACGTTTAAACATCACGCGCGTGCTCAAACCCACTGTCCTCGCCCTCGGTTTCGTGTCTGCCCGTGACCTGCTACTTCCACGCTCAACACCAGCTGTGCACTCGCTGGATTCTGTCCGTGCACTCGTGATTTCAAAAACTGTCCACCTCACCAGCCAATCACAGACAGGTTTCTTTCCATCCAATCAGAGTATGGCTTGCAAATACTGCATTCAGATGGATTAAATCAAAATGCTGCAGCTTTGGCAGAAATTACTAAACATAACGGTGGGATTGAAGAAAAAACAACAACCAATAAACGGTTTAATTTGGAAACATCTGTAACAGATATATTCGCCTGGGTAGTATATTAATTAATTTCCTAAACAGGAAACCGGTAAACCCTTCTAACTATGTAAGGCTTCCCTATTATGCGTCATGTTTAATTTAACCAGCATTTTAAGAGAGCTCTACCAAGATAAGTATTTTCTTTAGATGACCAGTGAAAAGGTTAAATCCTGTTGGAGGTTAGATATTGTCCCAGCCCCTACTAGCATTGCTTCTGTTTTAGATAGATTTTAGGCTGAAGTATGTCTAAAATTCTACAAGTGGTCGAACAGATGCGAAATTGAGCTATCTGTTTCAGTCAAGTACAGTAAGACATCATCTGCATATAATGAAATTTCATGCTCTTTACCTTCACTGACAAATCCTTTAATGTACGGGGAAGTTTTATTGAGTTCTGCCAAAGGTTAATTAGCTAATACAGACAGGAGTGGGCTCAATGGACACCCCTGACATGTATCTCATTCTAGAAGGAATATATCAGAACAAAATGAGTTAGTAATAACAGCTGCTTTAGGCGAGGAATACAATAATTGCACCATGTCTATAACGTTACTGCCTATTTGATGAAAGAGGTAAGACCAAATCGACGGTGTCAAATGTTTTCAAAGAGTCCACTTGTCCCTTTATGTTCTTATGACAGGCTTGCTGAAGGATATTCTGAAATGAACTGCGCCCTTTTGTGAATGCTGTTTGATCAGGTGTAACTAGTTATGTCATGAGAGCTTCAAGCCTGAGGCTAAAACTTTTGCTAGTATTTGTGCATCAACATTTTTGAGAGATATTGGTCCATAGGCTACTGGGTTCTCGGAGTCCTTGTTTTTTTTCCGGATTAGACATATGCTTGCCTGTGTCATTGTAGGTGGTGAGCTGTGATAAAGCTGTATTTATGTGCTTTTACATGTTGTGAACAATTTCCTGCTTAAAGGGTTTAAGGAGGAAATTGGGTTAGGTGCACAGGCATTCATCACGGTTATCTGTGTGCCATAAATAGTGCATTGCTGTATGACATATCTGCCTTCAGGGTCCTGATTACATGTACCCAGGATAAGGGGGGGTGGGGGGGGGGTCTATGTATCAGGACGGCAACACCTCTGCTATTTGAGGAGAATAAGGAATAGTATGTCTGTCCTACCAGGTCTTCTTTAAGTTTAAATGCTCCTTGTCCACAAAGTCTGTTTGCTGCAAAAAGGCTACATGCACTTTTTATTTTTTGAGAATGCTACATTTTTAAAAAAAAATTAAGATGATGGATACCCTTCAAATTGAATGTCTAAAATGTAATATAAATAACACCAGACATCTGCTTGAATTGTTTTTGGTTTTTGCTCAAACATTTCAGCTCTGGCGGAAATGTTTTCTGGACCGTTGGTGAAAAAACTTTTAAGAAGCGTATTCGACTCCCGGACATTAAAATCTCTCCCAGGTTGTGAGAACCACAGCTGATCATCTCTCCGCATGATCAGCTGTTTATCCGGGTAGTTATGTAGATGAATGTAGATCACTCTCCCTCCATCAGCACCAAATCAGGGTTGAGCTGAGATGCCGTGTCACCTATTCACTTTGATCCAATCATTCTCCACTGTCAAGTGAAGTTTGGTAGCCATGTCTCGAAGAAGTCTTTGACGTTGTCCCCCTCCGTGTGTTCTGGTAGAGTAATAATCTTTATGTTGTTGCGTCGGGGCTTGTTCTCCTGATCCTCCAGCTGGGTAATGGCTTCCCCCAGCTGTGCTACCACCTAATAACTGGGTGGTTAGTAATAGTAATTCTTTGCGCTTCGACTAGGGCTGAACAATTAATCGCATTTTCAATATTATCGCGATTTTAAAAAACTCAATTTCCAAATCGCAGAGGTCTGCAATTTTTGGCTATGTAACAATTAGTGAATAAGACGCGTCCTTTAGTATAAGTAAAATGTTTGAAGTGGGTTTGCCTCCACATGGAAGCGAAGACAGTTGCAGCAGTGAGATATTCTAATTTTATTACTTGTTTTAGAGTTTGTATAATCATACATAGCATTAAGTTCTGGTCAATCAGTTTAATACATAGACTTGCTTGTTGGTTGGGCTTTATGTTCAACAAGGATTGGTCAATTAAAAACTGTTCTCTTGAATAATACTCTGATCAATAGAAATATTAAATGTACTTGTTTTAAATAGTCCTTGTTTACAAACATCTTTATTTAGAGGCCATTATTGTTGCTTGTGGTTAATGCATAGAAAAGTCAAAATTGCAATTTTGGTTGAAATATATTGTAGGCAGAACTCAATCATTTCTGCTCTGAGTTTAGATGCTGTGGGTCTTTTAGCAACTAATCCGCATGGCGAGGAAACAAATTGATTTTTTGTGTGAAAAAAATTGCAGTAAATCGCAATATTAAGAAAAAAAAAATCGCAATTAGATTATTTTCCTAAATCGTTCATGCCAAGCTTCGACCATTCTTTTTTTCTAAAACTCACTGATTTTATGATCTGATCCAGTTTAGCATTCATGTTTGTGCTAAGTTTAGCAAAGACCTCCTCACTTATTTTCGTCGCTATGTTGTCAATATTGTCTCTTTTCGCTGAGTCTGAGTCTTTGTTTCCGTCTATGAGCTTCGAGAATTGGGACACAGAACTAGTGTTTTGCCAGGCGTCGTCACCCAAATATTTTGCAAAGACATTAAACTCTGGATTTGATCATTTCTGCCGAGTTTAAGTGTCTCTGAGATATACTTTCCTCACATCATGTGACGCTCCCCGTTTTCTAATAATAATTTTAAAAAATGCAAACCATGTATAATTTTTCTTCCACTGAACAATTATGCACTACTTTGTGTTAGTTTATCTCAACAAATTTGAAATAAAATAAACTGACGTTTGTGGCTGTAGTGGAGTGAATACTTTTGGAAAGCGTTCATTCAGCCTTAAACCAGAGATGTTATATAAATCAAGGTTGTCACGTGTAGTTTTTTATCTCCGTTAGCATCATTTTAAGTTAATATTTAGTGGAAAAACTTTTAACTGTTTCTGAAAGAATGACCACAGGAAAGCGCTCCTCGGCTCTGCTCAATTTAACAAGCCAACAGGGAGCTGAACATTGTTCAGCAGGAGACAGCCTAAGGCTTCACGTTGCTTAATTTTGTGCTCAGTGTGTTTAATGATACAGCAAAGAGAAAAGGGTGCATTTAAACAGACAGCTCAGTCTCGCTGTGTGGTATTCACCAAGCTTGTCTTGTAATGCGACATTACATTCCGAGGTAATTCTTTCACTGCTTTCCAGTTTCACACACGTATGATTTAGTGTACTGTGTGAGGTAAATAAACGGCAGCTGAAACCTTTTCAATGATTTCCATAAATGCAAATGTTTTGTAAGGTGGATTGAAAAGCTGAGTCACTCTGATAGGTCTGCTTTTTATTTTTTTTTATGTCGTTTTCTTGAGCTCTTACAAATAGAGAAAACTAACCTTTTAAGATGTTTTGGCTTGCAGAGTTTAATTTTAATTACATTGACAAAGAATATAACATGAAAATAATTTAAAAAAAACCCTCAACAATTAAACTATGACTGCCATTATATGGTTAGTACTATTTTTTGGAAAGTGATGGATTTCTGCACAGTGGTTTTCAGATTTTCTATGATTCTTTTAAAAGTAAGCTGTGGACAGGTGTTCTGTAAATTGTGAATTAAAGGCATACTATGCAACATTTTTCAGTTAATTAATGTGTTCCACACCGTTTTGGATGATTAAATGAGTCATTTCAGGTCGAACAAAGGTTTTCTCGGCCGCCCTGGTGGTCTGTAGGGGAAATACCGCACTTGCAATAGCGTACCGCGCACGTGACGTCACCGACTCAAGAGCAACGCCCCTTTTGCCGCTTAGGTAGGGCACACAGGTAGAGAACGCCCGTAGCAACCAGCTATTACACGCACAACAGAACCAGCGATATGACCGACTTTGCAGCCATTAAACTTTCCCAAGACGATGTTCCAGGCGCACGGATTACTGGTCGCACTGTCGAAGAACACACCAACCTTCAGCTCAAACGATGGCTTGAGTGTCGAGGGCTTAAAAAGACTGGAAAACGGGCCGAGTTGATGAACGGTAAGCTTTGTTTTTTTTCCTGCGCGGCGGTCATGGCGTCATCGGCTGTTTTTTTGTTTGTAATCACCGTCCAGGGATCGGAATATGTTTAATGTTTGTCTTATTTGAAATGTTTTTGAGTAAGCTAGCAGGGTATCAAGTTAGCGCGTGCTACCATGATAGCCTATATGCTATCATGGTAGCAGGCACTTCATTATTAACATGTCAGCCACCAAAATACTCTTACCTTGACTTGATGTCGCTGGAATTGGGTCAGGATGTTCTTCGGTTGGGCCCTTTCCTCCAACAAAATGCTTGCTACATATGTACGTGAATTTGGTAACTTTTTCCGGGTTGAACTGTTGTGTAGGCCGACCGCCCCGGTGTTCCAAGCGTACACATTTCTCCTTGGCAGTCTTGAAGAAAACATCCTTCATATGCGGCCGATCAGCGTACCTTGAGTCGCTGTTGCACGTTCCATAGCAACAATGTTTAAAAACCATGGTCTTAGATTTGGAAAAAGCAGTCGTTTACCGAGTAAAACCAAGGGTAACGCACGTCTCTTTTACAGCGAAACAGCGGCGGACAATGCAAGCTTGTCCTACTGCGTACCACATGATGTGACGTCATCGTGACGTTACGTTTCTAAAAATAGCTCGCTCGCGGTACGCCATTGCAGGAGCCCTCGGCCCGCACCCACAGGCTCAGTGCAAGACCAAGATAGCGCTGCGGGAAGCTTGATGTTCATACTTTCACTGTGTTAGTCATTGTTTGTACTGCCGTTTTTTCGACTTTTCGTTGCGTTCGCCTGTCTGCTAAGCTCAAAACAACCGCGCCTGGCTTGACGGAGAAACCAGGAGAACAGCTGAGCATCTTTACGACAGTGCACTTTTACTTTCGCCCTCTGGGGGGAGCCTCGCTGGAAAATCAACCCCGGTTGCATAGTATACCTTTAAGTGAGAAACTGTTGAAAGACTAAAAGACCTGATTTGCTACCTCCAAAAGGAATAACTGCATATTCCTGTCCACTTTAATACTGTGTATTTGTTACCTGTCGAGCATTCGCTGGGTGGTATCGAACACATGCATGAACCAAATTATCCACCCTTTATTTATATGCTGTTGATCTGGTTCAGTGACCTTGGTGTCGCTCTTAAAGTCACCTCTCTGTCACCGAAACATCACTGGGAGGTTGTAAAGTTGAGGAAGTGCACATATTGACAAGTCTTTCTCTCACCCCTATGGCTAAAAAAAAGGCCCTAATTGCTCAACCGGCTGAGCTGGTGCAGACCAACACATCCTGAGTAGTACTGCCTAAACATGGCAAGAGTAAACAGTGGTTCTCACAACCTGCCATTTTCACAGGTTAAAGCAAACGCACAGATGTACGCCTGCTTAAAGAGGGGGAGGTGGACAGATGGATGAAAGCAGGGGGAAAACAGTGAGGTCAAAAGCCAGAAAGTTCTTCCCCACTGCCCTCCCTCCCTCGTGGCTGCAGTTACGCAATGTTCTGATGGAAATAAAGCAGAGGAGGAGACAAACAAGCAACAAGCTCCCTCAGTGTCTCGCTGCCAAGCAGCCGTTGTCACGACTGTAGGGTTCAGGGATTTTTCTTTTCTTTTTTGGTTTTGTTTGTTTTGTGAGGAATCTGAAGCGGCCCAGAATCACGTGGTGCTGTAACCGGAAAATGGTGTTCAGTTTAAGGGAAACGTGGCTAAATGGTTGCCAACTGAAGCCGTGGATCACTTAGCTGTTCTTTCATTTGCATGTTGTGTTGAATTAAATCAGAAATGTCTGACTTATTAGTACTGGAATGATTAATCCTACATTTATAGGTGAAACTCAGTAAATCACAATATCTATAATTTAAAAGGTGAAACACATTGATTCATTAAACACAGAGTTATATATTTCAGGCATTTACATTTGGCTTTTTAAAACAGAAATCTTGTGGACATATTATGATTGACGGTTGTTTTTTCAGACAGTTGTTGACACACGCCAGAAGGAGGTTAAGCCATAAAAGGTCATTGCTAAAAAGAAATGCTGGCTGTTCAGAGAGATGCGTTCCAAGCTCCTCAATGGGAAAGTTGAGTGGAAGGAAAAATGTGAAAGTAACTGTGAAAGACCAATGCCTTGAGAGGTTTGAGGGAAAAAAAGGTTTTAAAAAGTTTGTTGGTCACATGGTAGGACTGTGACTGGTGGCAGTACTTCAAAAGGCACAGCGCACAGACATATCCAGGACATGGGGGAAAACATTTATTTCTTTACCTGTGCTAAAGAGAAAGACGGCACTGTTGCTCAGTGGTTCAAAGTCCTATTTTCAGATAAAATTATATTTTGCACTTTATTTAGAAATCCAGGGTCTGAAGAAGTGGAGAGGCACAGAATCCAAACAACTTGAGGTTACCGTGAGAACTGATCTATATCGCCTCTGTTTAATTAATGTCTAAAAAGTTTATCTTTTTTTATGGAACATGTCACGCTATCCTGATGTATTTAGATATACCTTTATGGTTCTACAGTTAGGATTACACTCTGGTTAAACAGAGAGAAGGCCCCAACTTAGGATAAAAAGGTTCTTTATAAAAAAAAACAGTCAAGTTTACAGTGTAGAGCCCAATATAATCCATGAACAACAGGGATTTCAACAAGGAGCTAAAAAGATTTGTCCAACACACACCACAAAGTTCATCTTAAAGACTGTTGCTAAAGTGGTATTAATTACTAACTTATTAAAAATCTACTTATTTAGCCTTTAACTGTGTTTTGTTGTTTACATGGAGGTTCTAGGTATGCAGAAATGTTGAATGTAGTCTCTCCAGTTGCATTTTAGATTTCTTTATATTCTTTTTGGGTCACATTTTTCGAGCTGTTCAGTTCTCTCTGTTTTCTGTTACTTTTTTTGAACAATAACGTCACACTATTTGCTGCAGAGCTGCTAAACAAGGTCACGGACCTCCAGGTTACCCAGTCACGCGAATCCGCCATTTTTATCTCTCGGAGTGTTTTTGTAGTCCAAGCTGAAGGGTGGCGAAGCTAAAAGTAGAAAAGTTCATCACACCGTCCCCTAGCATACTCCAAAAATGGCCGAACGAGGTGGAGTGGAGCGCCCTGCGACCTGGAGGTGGGCGAGGTGTGAATGTCTCCTTTAGATTTAAAGAGACAGCACCAAAATACCTTAGAACAGGGGAAAAAGAGGGGAACATGGGGGTAAATTAAAGAGGCATTCAGACCAAAGCATTGCACTTCCACTTTGTATAGACCGCAAATGAATCATTTTAATGTGAAACGGAAGAACTTAAAAGCATATGTCCCTTTTAAAATCTGTTCATAACATTAAAAAGAAAAAATAGTCTCCTATTCAAGCATTTTAATTCTGATTGAACAACGTCCTCTTTAATGTGAGCGTCCTTTCATCCAAATTAGAGGAAAACTTCAGCATTGACAGAATTATAAATGTTTCTGCAGCAAAAGTAGCTGGAATGTTGTCGGAGAAAAGCTGCTGTATGAACATATGTGGGTTACCACAAAACTCCAATGTTTTCCAACCATATGGTGAAAAAGGTCTGCAGTTAATTTCAAGCATTTGGTTGAAAAAAATCGAATTGCGAGTGAAACGTGCAAGCCTTAGCGTCAAAAAATTAAAACAGATAACTGGAATGTTTTAAGATGTTTTCGCTGAGAAATAAAGTGCAGCGGTCAGATCATAAGGCCCTGACTTGAGCCCAAAACAACAACAACAACAAAACACAAACAGCATGAAAGCAAATACCAATTCCCAGTAAGAAACTTAGTTTTACGACCTTAGAGAATCAAAGGAACAAATGTGGTTTTGCAAAAACGTTCATTTATATCATCAATCCATTTCTTTTGTTTTCTGCACTGCAAACATCTTTCCGTCTGTTCCCAGGGAGAAGCTCGCAGTTGGAGGGAACCAGTTATTGGAGCTAAAAAAGGCCTTGGATGGTTGTGTTCAGACCACAGGCCAGAACTTCGCCTTCACCACACCATGCTGATGAAACTCAGGGTCCCATTAACTAACACCAACCACCCAGATGCCTGAAATAACCAACCTGTTCCTTGAATTAAAAGCTGTTAGTTCATGGCATGTCTGTTCCGGGGCATTCTTGCACGATTTGTTCATTTCTAAACATGTAACACAAAATGTAACACACTGTTTTCTGAGTTAATGATTATCTAGTAAGTTGAAAGTCTTTTTATTCTGGACTACTATTATGTTGTTCCCCAGTATTTAGCAAATCATTTGCAAATTTTTTATATTTTTTCTAGTATCGTATCACAGGTCAAATGTTTTTTGTTTGTTTTTTGGTTTTCAGAGGCCTTTCATGTTTCATGTAAAATATGAAGTTTTAGCTCTCAGGTATACAATTCATGCTGTTCTCGGACCAGACGAATGTGTAAAGAAGCCGCGTTGTGAAGATTTTTTTTATTTAGCTTTACAAGTGTTTTTTGAATATTTTTATACTGTATTTATGGCTGGGCCTTGTTTAAAATTAAACTATGTTGACACTTGTTTTATTCAAGTGTCGCTCTGTTTCTTAAAAGAGAAAAGGGGAACTTGTAATAAAACCTTCCTTCAAAGCAACACTAAGAGCCATAGGTAAACTATGCTGGACCTCTAACATTTACAGTGCATTGCAAAAGAGCTATATTTTTTTTCCTGTTACAGCCACAAATATAATTTTCATTGTTGTAGCTCGTGATCTGAATGGGAAGGAAATTTTAACAAGCAAAACTTCGAGATGTGGCGTTTGCGTTTACACAGTGTCTTCAGTCAGAGGCCACTCCAGAGCCGCTGTAAGACAGACCCCTACAGGAGATCCTTCTGACCTGCAGCTATTACCATCTACAACTCGTTGAAGAAACCCTTGTCACATAAGTTACACCAGCATTTAATTACCCTTTGGCATTAATAAAATAGTTTAACTGAATTCAATTTAGCCCCCTAAGTTTGTTCATATTATATAAATTATATAAGAACTTATATAATGAATACATTTGCACAACGCACTTTTCAGTTTTTGTATTTGCAATCATGTATAATTTTCTTTCCACTTCACAGTTGTACACCACTCTGTGTTGGTCTTTCACGTAAGATTCCATTGAAATATATTTGTGGTTGTAATGTAAAAAAATGTAGAAATGTTCAAGAGGTACGAATACTTTTGCACGCCACTGTAGTTTCAACGAAGTGCTACTTCCCACCTTTGTGATAGTCGTTTGGTGAGCTGCGTTTTTTTTTTTAATTTTCAGTCGGTTATTTCTTCAGACTCCATAAGATACGGTCCTAACCTCGTTGTTTATGGCCTTCATCATGATTTTTTTTCCCCCTCACCAAATTACTGCCCGGCACCTTCATCAAAGGTGTGGAATTTAAAGTTGCGTAAAGAATTGAAATAATATATTTCGGTTTGCGGGCTACACTTGGAAGCAATTGTTTTCCCTCGCAGCAAGAAGGTCCAAGTTTGCTTGTGGGTTCCTCCCACTGCCCAAAAACAAGACCGTTAATTGCTTCTTCTAAATTGTCCTCAAGTATGAACGTGTGCGTGTATAGTTGATTGCCCTTCAAGGATGGGCGGGTGTAGACGATGGATAGATGGAAGACTAATGGTCTTAAACTCTTGATTAGCTGACAAACAGCATAATTGAGATAAAAATGAAGGAAAAACTAATTATTCAGATTATCCAACAAACCGAAAGTTTAAACATAGACTTTTAGTTTAAAAAAAAATCACTGAAAAAATAAGAATGATTTGAAAAGGAGGGTAGGTGTGGTAAAATATTATTATTTTCTTTTTAAACTACTGTTGTTGCTTTTAAATGCCTGAAAACCAAAGATAAGCCCAGAACAAATACCTGGCTTGTTAGTTTGAAGACTGAAGTTACTGGTGTGTGATTGTGCCTTGAACAGAAGAGTTTACACCAACAACCAGCGCTGTGTTTCAAACTGGATTCATATTATTTTGTGTACAACCTTTTCTACTTGTAAATTAAACATTACACTGACATTTTGCACCCATATGTTTCCTGCTTTCTTGAGTACGGTTCAAGTTGAAGCTTTTATGTCTTTTCGTGCTCTGTCGGATTTCCTCTGCATGACCCGGTGTTGCTGCGCTCGTGAGATGACCAAACGGATTATATCCAGGTGACGTCAGCAGACAGGCTGAGATTACACCGGCTGTTACAATTAAGGCTTGCTGCACCAGCAGACGTCACAGACGGGGGCTAACATAGGACGGGGTTAGGGTTACAGATAAGGACAGCCAATGATGCCGAGTTGGACCCTGAACAGGCATAGTTCAGATTAAACTTTATTTTCCTCTATTGTGCAATTATGACTTGTTTGCTTCGCATTTAGCTCCTGAGTAAGCCGCACAGTGAAATGCACCTTGTTTGTTTTCAAATGCTTTTTTTTTTTGAGTGCGTTCAACTAAATCTATTTTAAAAGTGAATCCCATATCAAATTATTTATTGTTGATCTGCTGCCATATTTACAGATTGGAATATCATTTCAGTTCATAAAGCGAAACGCATACAGATATTGATTACACATATTTTTCAAACATTTATTTATGTTTCCTTAATTATGTTTTACAGACAAAATTCAGCTTCTCAGAAAACTAAAACAACACATAAGACCAAAATAAACTATTTTACATACAGAAGTGTTGTGTTTTGGTCCTAGCTTAAGAAGTTGGCTATTTATGGAGTGCTATATCCAAGCATAATCATAGGAAAGTTAAATGGAAGGACAACGTGGGGAAAAAAGGTGCACAAGCAACAAGGATAAAAGCAGCTTTGGGAGGATTGTGAAGCAAAGCCCATCCAAGAGTTTGGGACAATACAAGGTGTGGACTGTGCATTCCTTCATTTGAGGCACTCTGAACCAGAGATGACAGAAAAGATGGTCTGACTATCTAGTCTCAAACCAACTCGTCAACAAGATAATCTATCGAGCCTCTTTATAATCAACCTTCAAACATTCTTGATTTTCATCACTGTTTGTATTTAAATGTTTTCATTACCTATTTGGTATTATGTTAGGCAAACATATCAGCCAGAGCATCGTTAAGGTGTAAAGTTCATATACTACATTGCTTAACATTAATTTTCACAAGACATCTTTCTCCGATAAAGGACGGAAACTCTGTAATCTATTACCTGGTCATTTAAAATCCAGGTCTATGGAGATCTGGTTGGTTCAGCAACTAATGTGCACTCAGGTTTAGTTTTAAAGGCGGTTGCCTTTAAAACTAAAGTTTAACTCCTCCCGGCCAGTAGGGGGCGCACTCGCCCGCTCTCGTTCCAACTTTTAACTGCTCGCCAGCTGCCAGGTCCGTTAGCATTAGCATAATGGTTTAGCATTATCAAACATTTAACTCACCTGTCCAGAAGAAAAGCGACAACCTCGGCGTAGCTTCTGAGCCCCCTTTGTTCTTTAAGTCGGCACAAACACTCTTAAGCTTGACTGACGTTTTGCTTCTTTGTTGGTCTGCTTGAATCAGAGAAATGTAACGCAGAGAAGCCATTTCTGTTCGTTATCACGGAGCTACTCAGGTCTGGCAACACCTGAGCTCACGTGACTTCAACCTACTATACCTATTGGTGCAGAATCCTTTCGCGTCAACTTTGCCATCATAACCAGAAGTAAAAATTTATACATTTTGGACCCGTCAAATATTATTTAAAAAATATATATATTTATTATATGTATTTATTTATGCACTCTACAAATTCTGTGGATGCATTATTTTTGAAAATATAATTGTTTTGATCACAAAGTTATAAGCTATGACCTTTAAGTGTTTGGAAATCAAAAGGACTGTTGTGATCCAAGATCTTCAGTTCAGTTCAGTTCAGTTCAGTTTATTCGAACAACAAAACAATATAAAATGTGTAAATACAACACAACACAATGAATACATAAACCATAATAAATTTCTCTATCTTTTCAGATAGAGAAAGATTTACATTTCATTTTGGGAATCAAGCCACCAGAGGCTGAACGATGAGTGGAGATGATGTTGGGAACCATGTCATGAGTTTATACACCCCAGCCTTCTTGCTACGCCACATTGATGCAGCAATTCAAGTAAAAGGAGCCCCGACCAAGTGTTGAGAGACACTGGACACACTTTTTAGCAGGCCAACATTTGTGTATCAAAAATCCCTTTTTATCGGTCTTGACTGAACAATTTCAATTTGGGTTTTCATCAGCTGTAAACCTAAATTAACTAAATTAAAAGCTTAAAATATATCAGTGAGTAATGAATCAAACGTTTTGAAACAAATAATATAAGATTGGTCCCTACTTCTCCTGCACATGACACGTTTGCAGCCATCAGGTCCATCAGCAGATTATCTGAGACCAACTTGTGAATGAGAGCAGATGTCTGGGTTCAGTCTACTCAGATCAAATGCCTGAAACACCTCAACTGACCCCTTTTGACGAAGAGGAAGCTAATTTTGGCTGCTTAGATGGAGGATCTTATTTCAGTCGCAATCCACAACTCATGGCCATGGGCGAGGGCTGGAGCGTAGACAGACCAGTAAATCGAGAGCTTTGCTTTTTGGCACAGCTCTTTCTTCACCACAAGAGACTGGAGCGGTGCCCACATTACTGCAGATTTCACAACCCAGAGGGAATCTGGTCCCGTCTTCCTGTTTTTTTATTTTTATTCTTTGCTCGTTCAGTCTAATCTCCACTATAAGACGCTTAGTGGGACTGAAAATATCAAGGCTTACCGTGGTAGTCCATGAGGAAGACATAAATAGCAGCTAGAGGTCAGAAGGTAAAGGCCGTGACACGGTAATTTGAGGACTATAGGAGCATGCGTTAAAGGCTTAACCTGGAGCTAGTGAAATCACCCAATGGTAATTTAGTAATTAGTAATAGATTGATGATCTCATACTTTAGACCAATTTCCTAAACATTTTATCTAAGACTTCTATGCTGTTTCATACTCAAATTTCATATTCTCAGCATGTTATAGCCTATTTAAACTATATATATATATATATATATATATATATATATATATATATATATATATATATATATATATATATATATTAAAATTAACTATGAATTTATGGTGGAGAAGACAAAGGAATGAAGATGGACAACACTGTCCTTCCATTCAACTTTCCATTAATATGCTTGGATACAGCACTGTGCTAAATAACAGCTTTGAGACTAATAGTGCTTTATGGAAAAAGAATCGCATAATTTTTTTTTTTTTTTAAAAAGATCAAGTCAGCAAATGCAATATTTCTTCTGACCCAAGACCATTTAATGCCTGAAAGACCCTGAACAAAATCTATCAATTCTGTACTTTCATAAAGAGGGAACCAGTCCAGTGATGCAAGTTTTTTTATAGACATTGCCAACCTTTTACTAAATAGTTGGCATATTTAGCACTAGACTTTAAGGTTGTTAAAGTTCAGGTTTAGTCTGATCTTTAGTTGCATGATCTGTGGTTTAAATGAGTTTAGCCTCGCAGAGCTTAGTTGTGTGATGATTTCCAACCTTTAATTTTGGGAACAAATGTGCAGTCTTCTGGTTTTTGTGCATTAAGCTCAAAGACACCCCAACACCTCCACTCTGACATTTTGGAGACGCTGATCCAGTGACTATTACAAGTGTTGAGAAATAAGTTGTATGTCATTACCGGAGATATTATAAAGACATTTTAGTACTTCAAAATCTTAGCTAGGGGAATCATGTAATAAATGCTGGAATTTTCCCCAGTGTGGGACAATAAAAGGGTATTTATCGTAAATATTGAATAAAAGCTGTCCGAGAACAGCCTTGAGGAACTCCAACTGCAATCTCTCTAGTTCAGAAATATAAGGTGTGGTGGTGAAGGGGTAGAACATGTTCGGAGGCCTCGACACGGCCGTCTCTGGCGTAAGTCCTGACCCGCATGTCTTCCCTCTCTTTTTAAGATAAGATAAGCTTTATTGATCTCACAGTGGAGAAATTCACTTGTCCCATCGGCTCAATAGTCAAAAGTCAGAAGAAGGTGTCAAAGTAGGTAAGTAGAATCAGTTAGATACAGTTATACAGGTATATACAATATACAATTCTGTACACTCCTATGTATAAATATGTTATTGCACATATATTATACAGTTTATACAGGACTATTGCACAGGCTTAATGCACGGATTATAGCACCTTGTTTAAATAGCTTATTGCACATAAGTTATTAGTTATTATTGCAGCTATGGTGCATGGTTGCAGTCGTTACTCCAATAGTTACACTTATAAAGCACTTATAAAGCAGTGAGTATGATCAGGTAGCATATCCCATTTCCTATTTTTCCGATTCAGATTGTATGCCAGATACAATCTGAATCAGTTTAGCGCGGAGGATAAAATGCGAGATGGACAGATTGGGGCTTCCTCTGCAGTAATGTGGGCACTGCTCCAGTCTCTTGTGGTGAAGAAAGAGCCGAGTAAAAAAAAAAAACAAAGCCTTCGATTTACCGGTCTATCTACGTTCTGACCACCTATGGCCATGAGACATGGATTGTGACTGAAGATCCTGGATTAAAGCAGCCAAAACGAGCTTCCTCCTCATTCTTGACACCCCAGAACCTGCCAGAGGGCCTAGGAATGACGGTGACCTGATTGCAGATGAGAGCAACATCATGGATAGATAATCGTGTGCACTTCAGTCTTATCAGGATGTTTGAATCCCAGAAGAATCTTTATCAGAGATGCACCTGTGTTATCGCTTAAAAAGGACAGGATCACAAAGTAATTACCCAACAAGAACAAAGCAGGCTGAAGAGAAAAATCTTGATTTATATGATTTATTAATTAAGAATTGTTACAAATGTGAAATTTCTTGCTCCAACATTCCTTCCAGAAAAATCTGCCAATGCCTGACACTTTAAAACACAAAATGATTCTTAGTAAACTGTAGCTCTACACGACTAGTTAAAAATGACAAAAAAAAAAAAAGAAAAGAAGTATTTTTAGCAGAAGCATGGTTGTGCGTTTTTGGGATGTGCACAAGAAAGGTCACCTAAATCTGGCACTGGTTAAATTCACTTAAACTCTCTGCTACTACATCTCATGTTACTGGTAAATCAGCAGTGTATAAAAATATAAAAAAGGCCATCATTTTAAGAGTCAAAAAGCAATCCTGCTTGTTTAAAATGACAGAAAGCAGTGATGGGTGTTTAGCAACTCACACTGAGTAAGGCTTTAAATCACCAACCTTTAAATATTTGAGAAGAAATGCATTGCCACAACTGAAGATTTCTTTTAAAAACAACAAAAAAAACAATAACAGCATCATCTGAGCCCAAATTATTACCACTTCAAACTGGCACCTTTTTAGGTGGTCAAACAATAAAAACTCATCTGAAAAGCCTCCATGTGACTAGCTCCTAAACTTTAAATGAAACGAAAAGCACTAAGTGTGTAGTAAATGTTGGCATATGACACAAAATCTGAGGAAGAAACAAAATATATACAAGACAAAACCAAAATCTATGCAATATGCAAAGGCGTCATGTTGTTTTGGGCAGCAATAGACCCAGCCCCCCCCCCCCCCCCCCCTCCCCCCTCCCAACCTGCCAAGAATAAGCCAGTCTTCACTGAAGACTCCTCACCTCAACACACCCACCCACCCACAGATACCCGTTCATACACAAAAACGTCACGAAACACGATTACGTCACTAAGCCTGTTAGTTTGGAAATGAGTGAAGCACTGAGAATCTCCAAAACCCTGTCCCCCCCCCCCTTCACTCCGAGAGGGGAGAAGAGGCTTTGGCGCAGTCGTTCCACTCATCCGTTTCGGGGTTGTACACCTCCACCGTGCTGAGGAACTCGTTGCCGTCGAAGCCGCCCACCACGTAGATGGTTTCGCCCAGCATGGCCACGCCGGCGTTGCTGCGGGATGATATCATGCTACCCAGCATCCTCCAGTCGTTGCGGCTCGGGTCGTACACCTCGACGCAGCGGAGAGCGTGGGAGCCGTCAAAGCCGCCCACGACAAACAGCTTGCCTGCGTAGAGGGAAACCAGGTCAGCGTCTGAGCTCTGCGGCGCCACGGGTTTCTTCCAAAGCAACGAGCTCAGCCATAAAAGGGCGAGCTCAACCCCCTCACATTTTGTCACGTTACGTTTAGACATTTCAAAGTCTCTCGTTGGGACATTACGTGACGGTGTCCGAAAGTAACTTCCCGATTCGCCGGCCAAGTTGGCCAGTAGACGTAGAAATCAACCGGCAAAGTAAGTCTGACTCCTGCCAAATATCTCCACATAATCACGCTACGTCATTAGCCCCGAGCTAAATGCTAGCTGTTAGCAAACGCACCTGACATAGTTGCTGTAGTTCTTGCGTCACATGTGCGAGTGTTTGTGTACGTGCATAAAGAAGCATCCACCCAAATGATGACAGAAAAACATGATTTATGTGGGGCTCACCTGCATGCACAGCAACGGCGGCTCCCCTGCGGGCCACGTTCATGGGGGCCACCAGGGTCCAGGTGTTGTTATCGGGGTTGTAGCGCTCCACCGTGTTCAGGCAATTCCACGACTCTGCTCCTCCAATCACGTACATGAAGCCGTCCAACTCACACACCGCCGCCTGGTGTCTCCCTGAGAACAAGAGTTGTGATCATTATTGACGCAACTTCAGCATAGATCCACTTTGGTTTTAACACTGCAGCCACAAACTTATTGTTTGAGTCTGTGCCCTTCCAGATATACAGACCGGTTAGATAGAACCGATATAGAATAATATAAGGCTGGCCGGTAATTCAATCGATAGAAAAAAGGGTCAATAAAAAGTTCAATAGAATGAATGTTTTCCTTCCTTATGCCTTTCAGCCATGCAGGTTAAGATTAGTCATTACATCCTCCCAACTAGGGCTGAACGATTTTGGAAAATAATCTAATTGCGATGTATTTTCTTAATATTGCGATTTAATGCGATTTATTTTTCCAGTTTAATTTATCATGTCTTTTTAAACATATACAAAAAACAAATCATTTTGTTTCCTCGCCGTGTGGATTAGTTGCTAAAAGACCCGCAGCATCTAAACTCAGAGCAGAAATGATTGCGTTCTGCCTACAATATATTTCAACCAAAATTGCAATTTTGACTTTTCTCTGCGTTAACCACAAGCAACAAAAATGGCCTCTAAATAAAGATGTTTGTAAACAAGGACTATTTAAAACAAGAACTTTTAATGTTTCTATTAATCAGAATTTTGTTCAAGAGAACAGCTTTTAGTTGATTTGGACATCAATCCTTGTTGAACATAAAGTCCAACCAACAAGCAAGTCTATGTATTAAACTGATTGACCTGTACTTAATGCTATGTACAATTATATAAACTCTAAAACAAGTAATACAATTAGATTTTCTTACTTCCGTAACTGTCTTCCCTTCCATGTGGAGGCAAACCCACTTTGCCTAACCAATCACAACGCAGACCCAGGAACTAAGCTCCGCCCACTTCAGAGAGTTCAGAGAGCACCCGTTTTTCTTTTTTTTTTTTAAACTTGTAGTTTTGGTAGAAAGTTGGTTGAATAAAGGGTTGAGTTTGAATTAAGTGTTTGTGTGTTCTATTTTTAAAAATAGGTTGCTAAGCAACAGCATAAAATGGCCAGGGCTGCACTTAAAATGTTTTAAATTTGTTGATATGGATCAATATGATTTCCATTTTAATCAATTTTTTTCCCCATATCATCCAGCCCTAGAACGGTATATTCTGTCATTGCAACTTCCTGTATGTAAAATCGTATCGCTATGGCAGCAGACTGGTTGGATATTATATTTCAGGAATCTTGCTGCAGGCCAACATTAAAGCCGGCCTGTTGGTGTGAACCTGAGTGGATACTTACTGATGTTAAGGGAGGCGCAGCTGAACCAGGTTTTCGCCACAGGGTCAAAGACGTCACAGTTCTTCAGGCCCTTCTGCCCGCAGGGGTCCGACCCTCCAACAACATAAAGCTTGTTGTTCAAGGAGCAGACGCCTTTGGAAAGGAGACGGCAGCGAGTCAGATGGGCCAATCAGACGAGTTTAAAAAGGCAAAGCAGGCGCCGTTCTCGGACAGGACTACCATCCCCAGACTGACCTGCGTTGCAGCGGTTTGTCCTCAGCTCTGGCACTTGAACCCACTCGTCGGTCTGTGGATCGTACATCTCCCCACTGCTCAGCTCGTCAGAGTGTCCGTTGGAACCGCCGATCACATACAGCTGGCCCTGAGAGGCGGCCACGGCACGAAACAAATAATCAGCAACGGCCAGCAAAACGTAACTGAGTAATAATTGCCGTTTGACTGAGACAAGTGGAACGAGTCCCAGCAGGCGCAGGCACGCTCGGTCAATATTCAGAACGCCACTTTGTGGGAGACTAAAAGCGTGTGAACCCACCATCAGCACCGCCATCTGGAAACGAGCCCTCGGCGTCCGCATGGGAGCGATGAAGGTCCAACAGTCCTCGCTGGGGTCGTAGCACTCCACAGTCCTCAGACACTCTTCTCGGTTGTAGCCTCCTAGAGAACGGGAAAGGACGACCACGCTTAATGTCTGCAGAAGCAGTTTCCCCCATAAAGCTCGAGTTAAACAGGATCAAAACCCGCTAGCTGAGCATCTCAGACATAAACATACAATTTTGGCATCCCTTTTTTTGAAAGATTCAGTTTTGTTATTTCCCAGCTTTCCTGCCTGAAGCAAATCCTTGCCACACTGAAGCTAGGGCTGGGCGATATGGATTAAAAAAATAAACCTCCGATTTTATCATACCAAATTCGATTAATCGATTTTTTCCTCCTTTTTGTTTCATAAAAAGAAATTATTTTAAAACCTTGCTTTCATGTCAAGCATTTTGTCAGGGAGTTGACCTGAATTCAAAGTGCAACTAAAAACAAGCTGTGAAACATGCTTGTAAAACAAGATGGCAGCCGTGCCATTATAAACAATGAAAATATAACACAACATTTGCTGCTAGTGGTATTACACATTTAGCTAAGAACAGGCTTCACTGCACTTGTGAACCTCAAACTAAGTTAAAAAAAGTTAATAAGTAAATGAAGTACCTCGTATTATAATAAAAAAAAGTTTCCACTTAACAATATATTGACAATACATTTGCCTAACATATATTCAGCATCACATGCTGTTCTCTTCATGGAAACCCAATGAGTGTATTGGCAAAATAAAATCCAGATTTTCCAAAAATGAAATCTTAAAGAATTGTAAATTCGAATTAATCGATTAAATCGATTTATCGCCCAGCCCTAACTGAAGCTACCGCTACCATGTTCCAGGGTGGGGATGGCGTGCCTAGGGCGCTGCATACTCCACCACAGTTTAGTACAAAGGTCAAGACGTTAGTTTCACTGCATTTTAATGAAGAGTGTCGAAGAAAAAGGCTAAATAGAGATATTTGTTCCATTTGCAGAAATTGAAAGCCAACCTGCTGCGATTAGTCTCCCGTTGAGGGCTGCGGTGCCCAGGCCGCAGCGAGCGTAATGCATGGGAGAGAGCGGGTGCTCCTCCTGCTCCTCGGGCTGGGCTTCGAAGCTGAGACTCTTCATCAGGCAGGGGGTGGCGGTCGGAGACGTCTGGGGGCTGTTGCGACCGTGCAGGAAGATCACACACAGCACGCCGTCCAGCACAGCCAGACACAGGTAGTTGTTGTCTGGGAACACGGGAGCAAAAGTCGTCTTAAACACCCCCCCCTCAACTTCAGAAACTCGACTGCATCAACCTTAAAGGGCAAAAACGCTTACTTGTGGTCTTCTCAGAGGCGATGTACTTCCAGTCTCTCCTGGTGGTCTGTTTTTGGACATTGGCTGCTTGGTTGGAGGGCGAGAGGCTTCCTGAAGAGCTGCAGCTCTGCTGTCTCTGGGCACTCTCGCGCACGGGTTTCTTCTGCAAGAGCACAACGCAGCTACAGGAGCCGAGCTTGCACCACGGGCCCACCAGTGGCCCACACCAGAGCTAGCAGCATCCCCAATCTACGCTTTGATCCAGCGGGCCAAGCTACATTTTAACAAGCCAAGCGCCGACATGTCGCCAAATGTTACAGCAAACACACTTCACAGCCTCTGCTAAATACACTGGCACTAAAAATAGATGTCCACAATGCCCTAACGGAGCAGGCGGTGAAGCCCGGCCGACGGCAGCAGCAGACGCATTAAGGCGTTATTGCGGCACGGAGGCGCGGGCCGTGATGCGCTGGGCCGAACACGAGCGCTGACACTAAAGAGCAGAGCCGCCCAGGTTTGCGCCAGAGGCTTCCTAATTACAGTGAAGCCGGGTCCAAGCAGTTGAATACCTGCACAAACTGAAGGTGGTCGTCCTCGCCACCAAACACCTCACTGTGCCCATCAATCACCAGCCCTCCATCCACCAGCTTATGGTCAGGTGAGTAGTAGAGCGTTTGCACCTGCAAGACAAACAGGAACAACACACCCATGTGGCTGTCTTCATGGCAACAGACTCAGAACCCCAACAATGAGGAGGGGAAGGGGGGAGGGGGAGGGGGGGTTGGCAGAGCTGCGAACAGGAAAAGAGGGAAGGGACGGACATCTGGACCTTCGGCTGAATGGAAAACCTCCTTTAAAAAGACGCAGGCAGGGTTAACCGTGAGGTCAGGAGGAGGGGGGGGGGGGGGCCCTGAAGGGTGGAACTGGTTCCTGTGGGCGGACGGCGAGAGGGAACCTGATGGCCGCGTCTGGAAAGCCTTCACGTAGGCGGTGTGTGTTTGTGTCCCTCTCGCCGTCCTTGAGCTGAAGACGTCGGTCACTGTGTAAGCAGCCGGATCCGGAGCACAGCGCCGCATTTATGACCTGCAGCCCAGGCTTTAACCCGATCCAACAGAACAAGCGACATGTTTCAAGATGAGCAAAGATGTCACGACTTTTCAGAGGAGGGCTACTTCAGAATCGAAGGGGAAAAATAAATAAATAAATAAATAAAAAAGGTCATTTTGACAATTTGTCGTCTCTCAGAGAGAAACACGTAAATCAGAATCATCGCTGGTTTTTGGTCAAAAGGCGTTTTTGAAGGGAATATAAAATAATAACGGAGCACACCGATTGGTTGGTGAGCGGAATTAGATGATTTTCATCGTGACTGGGTCTGAGTCGCTACTCAGAAATCCAATTTTATCCAGTCAGTGAAAGCACCGTAGCTCAGAGGCTAATAATAATAATTCATGCCATTAAAAGTAGATTTCAGCTCAACATCAGACTTTCATTTTTTTTTAATCTATAATATAAAAAAATAAATAAATAAAAAAAACTGAAGCAGAAGTATTACAGGCTTCTGTAGGGAAAGATTTTATAAGGAGTCCTATTTTTTAAAGAATAAGCTGAGTTTTTCCATTCAGAGTGACAGGAGACATTTAATCAGCTGATTTAGTCCAGCCTGATTTGTTAGACCTTTGGACAAATGTAAACAGACCAGGTAGCAAGACTTGATCTAAACACCAGATTGAATTAAACTGACTTAGACGCTACTGCATTGGTTTTAAGCCGAGATAAACCAATCTGTTTTGTTTTTTGCCAATTTCCGATCACTTAAAGCTCCGACCTGCAGATGCCAATTTCAGCAAACTTCAATATCACTGAAAGAACCAAAATAATGAAGTATTTATGACAGGAAAAAGCTACAGAGTAGTCTCTAAAAATCATTAAATGTAGTAAACTCTTGTACATTAGAGGAGAGAAGGTTCTATATATAAAAATATAAACGGTGCATAACCTGTGCAGCTAATAGTTTTGCATCTTATCACAGGATATTAAGATTATTCTCCAAGGTCGTTTCACCATAATAGTTGGACAGGACAAAACTCTTTGCCGATTTGTTGTTGTGTTAGATTATTAAATCATTAGTTTACTGTGATTACAAATGAGCCTTAAGTAGCCATTCTGTCACGATGGATCCTTGAATATTTATATTAGGCGCAGTGACGACGACACACCATGTGAGAGGGAGCTGTCTGCGTTACACAGGACGCCTTTTCACCTTTTCAAAAGCAAAGAAATTACTAGGGATGCACAATATAGCGGCATTATCGGACCGATATGATTTAAAAATAAGTAAAACTATTAACCGATGTTCATTCCCATTTAGTTGTCCTTTGTGCCCGTTTCTAGAGGGGTTTGGTAATGCGGCGCCTGTTCGGCCACGTGACAGTGATGCAACGCAGGAGTTTTTAAACGACGCGAAGATTAATAAAAAAAAAAAAAAAAAAAAAAAAGGCTGAGCTAACCCACATTCAAAAATTCAGTTAGCAAAGTTTTCAGTCAGTACAAAGTTTGACCATCACAGAAATGTAAATGTGTGTAGCGATCATAACAGCAACATTAATATCAGATACCGGCCCAAATTTTCATATGGGTGCATCCCTAGAAATTACAGATCTGACAATATCTCTTAGATAAGTGGGCCACAAACTAGTACCGGGCCTTTGGCTCACTCGGTGACAGGCCACACAGAAAGAATTTATTACAATAATTCAGTTTTACATACCATTTAAGTCTCATTTTATTTTGAAAAGATGGCTGAATTCTGTCCGTTGCATCCAACTAAGACATCTCGGTCGCACCAACGAATGCAACGACAGCGGCGTACTTGGTGGCTAACTGTAGCGCTACGGCTGAAGAAAACGGTCACTATTGGTGAAGAATTGATCCCGGGCCGCCACCAAAGACGCAGCAGGAACTTTTAGGAGAGGCAGCGCGACGATGGTGGCTTTAAAAGTACGGAAGGATTGTTGCGTTAAATTAAGGAGTAGACAGAGCATAAGGTGTCGTTATTTCCCGTTATCCCCAGATGGGACCGGCTGGTAGCAGAGAAACTGTCCCCAGGACTCCTGCTTGGATCTTATATTAGGAAGCTGTGTGTGATTTTTTCACCACTTAACGGCACACCTGAGGAACGTTGCTCTTAATGCGACCCATTAGTGGTCAGGTAGAGTATTGGGTTTGGAGAAAAGGTGGAGCTTTTGGTTCCCCTCCAGCCAATCAGATCATGGCCCATTTCTGAAAGCATTTCTAAAGTCAAGGGATTGTCAAAAACAAAATGTCCTGCCATTGGGCGCAGGGGGGAAAGAAAAATCTTAAAAAAATAAAAAAAAGGTACTATAATTCTGCTAAAAAAAAAAAAAAAAGAATATTTCTCCCAAAGAGAAACTGGAATCTGCCGGTCAGATCTTTGACAAAAATCAAAGCCAGTCGAGAACACTGGAGGTGATCCATCTCATTAATAGGCTTAAAGTAAAGCAAATGAGACATTCAGGTTAATGTAGTGATTGCTTAATGCTTGTGAGTAATGTGATCTGGTAGACTGAGGAATGGGATGCAATCTGTATGCGTGGAAGGGACATATGGAGGCACAGCACTGCTCGGCTGCAAAGAGGGGGTGCTGAGAGGCAGCTGTGGCGCTCCTCTCCTCCCTCTTTTCTTTCACTCATTTACCCTGGCCGCTCAGTCCTGGCTCCTCAGTCTGGTCTCCTGCTGATGATAATAAACCTACAGGGAAAAATCAACGGGGAGGAGCGCCTGTTAGTGCTGGAGCAACAACCGTGAACCTGTTCAGATAGTAAAAAAGTAAAATATAAAAAAAATAAATAAATAAAATATAAAAAAGGGGCAGTGAGAAAGCAGAACCAAGGACCAGACCTTTGGGAACCTTTTGAGTTTGTTTCAGATGAGACGAGCCCTGTAATATTAACATGGGGTTGTGTGTAAACCAACCACATACTCAAAATAAAATAAATAAATCAAAGAAAAAGCCAAAAACAAGCCCAAAGGAGAAACAAGAGCAAGCAGCAGCTCTTTGTTGGCTCACCTCTAATCTGACGTATGGATCAGGAATACAGTTTCATACTCCAAAACACCTCAAATCAGAGGAAAACAAAAGAACAGTCCTGACAAAAGGAGCATGACAGCGGCATGCCAGTTCTACTTCAGTCTCCGTCATGACTTCTTGAAGTCAACGGGAGGGAGGGAGGGAGGGGGAGGGCGGAGTAAGACCAAAGGAACTCAGAGAGCCGAGGCGGCGCGCTTCGATACTGACCTCTTCCATCAGGCGTTCCAGCTGCTCGCCGTTCTCCCACAGGCTACGCTGCACCCAGTTCAGCACCTTCGAGTAGAGTTTGCCGTTGCTGGGCAGGGCCAGGTTGTCTTCAAGCATCACATCTAACTGGAAAACATTAAAAAAGCCCACATTTAATGCAAAGAGCAGCAAATGATGCTAGTGGCTTCAGTCTAGGTGCGCCTGCAGTGACGGCTAGTCCAGATTTTGCCAGATTACAACCACATGTCCATGAAAAGTCAGTGATTAAGCAACGAAAAGCATCACTGCGGAATAAAAGGAAGCGATAGACGGTTATCAAAGTTCTTCCACACGGATGCATCCCTAACTGCAACAGATAAACGCGCTTTGAGTCGCCGTAGTTCTGATCAAATGTAGCTTCGGCTGCCGTCCTCTCCATTAACTCTGACTAGCTTTCCTGTCCCCACAGCATGATGCTGCCCCCGCCGTGCATCCCTGTAGGAATGGATGCGTTCAGGGTGACGCTACACACCTCAATTCAAGTGTAGCTTTTGAATTTACCAAGCGAGAGACAAAAACAAGAGATCTGAACAAAACGCGTTTTCTTCCCTACGTCCTAAACCAACACTGCAAAAACAGAACTAAAAGTGACATTTTCTTGAAATCAATGTAATTTTCCTTGATTAGAGCAGGTAAATAAGACTATTTGCCAATGGAATAAGATTTTTGCACTTAAAATAGGAACAATTCATCTCCATCGTCTTATTTCAAGTGCAGGATGTCTAAATATATTATTTTAGAGATGAATTGTTCTTGTTTTAAGTGCAAAAATCCCATTCTATTGGCAAATAGTCTTATCTACCTGCTCAAATCAAGGAAAAATACACTAATTTCAAGAAATGTTTACTTATTTTTAGTTCCTTTTTTTGCAGTGAACTGGGGATGTTTTTTCGTGTGTTTAAATTATTACCTTTAGCCTGGGTAGCTTGAGGAAGTCCTCCTGCTCGGACACTTCCAGCAGATGGTCCTGGATGTAAGCGTCCACCTTGGCCAAGAGTCGGCCGTCTCCCATGAAGTTGGCGAAGCTCCGGAAAGAGATGGCGTTCTGGGAATCCACTTTGGACAGCAGGTAGTCTCCACATATCTGAGGAGCAAAATGGTTTCAGCAACAATCAAGGGCGCGGGACATTTCCTGCTGCCTGGTGCCGTAAAAACAACAACAAAAAGAAAACGGTAAGCACACCTGTTTGACTCGCTCCATCTTGAACCGTTTGGCTGCAGAGTAAACGTCCTTGACCAGGTCTTTCTCTGCCTTTAACCTGAGCCGACACAGAGAGCGCGTCAGACACTTTAGAAAGCAAAGCGCGTTACGTACAGCAAATAAAACCAGGAGACTGAAAATAAAGGCTACTAACTGGGCAGTGTAGGCATAGTTGAGCAAGACCTCCACAGCCTCTGGGTTCAAGTCTTCAAAAGTGACGTGAGAGACTCCGTGGGTCTCCACGTCGCTGTTGAAGATCTCAAACAGGTACGGACTGCAGCACGCCAGGACGGCGCGGTGAGCCATCAGCTCGTGACCACACACCTGCAAAGGGTACGGCAAAAACGGGGACAGAAGGTGTCAAGGGTTGGAAAAGGAAACGATGTATGAGAGACCCGTTTGAACAAAGACGCTCCGTTAAACGACAGGCGTTACCTGCAGCCTGACGTCACAGAACTGGCCGCTCTTCCTCAGGGCGTTCATTTTGGCCACGGTGGAATCCAGGAACGTCTCGTCATCAAAGATCAAATACCCATTGGGAGTCATCTTGGCGAATTTCGATAAGATTCCTGAGGAAGACGGCAAAAAGTCACAAATGAAAACAAACAGCTAGACGTGATATTCTCTTTCAAATCGTGCGGTTCTTATGAATTAACGTCAATCGTTACAAAGGGAGGATTAGAACTAGGAGCTTATAATGCAGCGCCGTGCATCATCTGGCCTTTAAGTCACAAACGTACCTGATAGACAATAATCCAGGTCCAGGGAAACAGCGGGGCGGGGCTGGGCGTCGAACAGAAACAGGCGAAGCAGACTAAGATCACAGCAGAACCGAGTCTTCTTCACCCGACGGGGGGACGGGAGGCTGTTGGAGGAGAGGCCGGCCGACCACAGACGTGCGGAGAGGGGAGAAGGGGAGCAGCCGCACGGACAAACTAGCAGGCTTGAAGCGACTGTAATCAAGTCCTCGAGATCCCGTTGGCTATAGAGTTGTACTTATTCTCTGTTGGTCATACATTATAACCTAGAGGAAGAGGAGAGAGGGGGAAAAAAAGTTAGTCATTTCCCCCACATGAAATTGACCGAGCCTGTTCTTGGCACCATGAGTCAGTCCCATACGGTAAATGAAGCAACGCTACACACACAGGATGGTGGTTAAAATGGCTCTGCCCTCTCCAGGGTCACTCTGTCTTCCTCCCAAAAGCTTTTGATCTCAAACACGAACCGCAGCTATTAACGTCTCCACAGTCACAAAAAGACAAACCGGGGTTTTCCTACTCTTCATTAAAGCACCGAGACTCAGGAGGCGATCCAACACGTCAACCAGCACCACGTAAAAATTAAACCTCAGGATCCGATGCACTGATGATAATCTTTCAAACATACCTCCTAGATTACATGACAGCACAACGCTCACTGTGCCCGGCGTGATTCTGTCCGCTTGTTTCACACGTGCTTCTTCGATCCCTAACAGCGCAGTCACAACTCACCGGGCCAGGGAGGACGCTCCAGCCCGACTCATTTCACCAACTCTGTCATCACTCTCTGAATGGAGACCTATCAAATACCGCCCTACGAGACAACCCTCATAAGCCGGCTCCTCCTCCTGTGGGAGTCATTGTATTCACCCCCCCCCCCTCCAGCCAGTGGAGAAAATGCTCTGAAGGTGAACTTGCTACAGTATTCCACACCCACTGCGCAGAAAGGCGAGGCTGGTTTTCTCAGAAATACAGAAAAAGGTTAACAAGGCCTGATGAAACACACCAATACGCAGAAACAGCTCGTCTTCCTCGCCTCATGGTTTGGTCTCTGCAGACGTGCGGCTTAAAGAAGTCTAAAGGCGCCGCCCCCCCATCACATGGACTAACTGCATTTGTATCGACAAGATCTTAAATTGGGAGATGAACAGCGTTTTAATCCCATGGGTGACCACCACCGCCATCTGCAGAGTGCAGCTTAATGAACGCAGGCTGCCGAATCGGCTTTATTAACATCCTACAAAAGAAAAACCAGAGCAGCAGCCATGTCTGTCTGAAGGCTTTCTTTAAGCATAACAGGCATAGTGCTATTTTAATATATATATATATATATATATATATATATATATATATATATATATATATATATATATATATATATATATATATATATATATATATATATATATATATATCTATATCTATATATATATATATATATATATATATATATATATATATATATATATATATATATACTATATTTACAAGCTGTTGACCTTTTTTTTTTTTTTACATTAAATCCTCAATTCTGTGTAGATGTTTACCCAAAGTTAATAACTCTGTAACAGAGTCACATGTGGAATATTTATTTAAATATGTTTGTTTCCAAAATTACCCAGAATTATTCTCTACGCCCCTTTAAGATTTCCTCTTTCCGGCCGAGTTACACAAACCCGTTTAAGACGAGGAGCTGCATGCTCTCTATAAGCTGCTTATTAACCACTATCTGCTCACCCTCTGATCCGTCACGTCTCAGTGGGGAAAAAACCCATAGCTGTGTCATTAAAACATTTGGAGGAATAATGTAGGTGAAGGTATGAGAACGAATTAAATGCAACTTAAACTAAATAGACAAAATAGAATGAGTAAATACGACGAGGGTTCAATATGAGACTGGATACACAGTTAAACCAATTTAGAGCTTTACTAAGTTACTGGAGGAGAAATGTGATTCATTTCATGACACGTTTTTGAAAAAGGTTAGCAGAATGTAACAAAAAAATAATATAGTAATGCTGTGCTCAGATGAAACACCTTTTCAGTGTCAAAAAGGCGTCCAACTAGAACCTCAACGCTCTGACGGTGTCTGACAAAGTGACTCCCGTTGGGAGGACCTGCCCTGTTCTTTTCCTCTGACGGATTCTCTGGAAAATTGCGGATGAAATCAACAGTGGCTTTATTTTTACTGATTAATGTAATATAATCTGCGCCGTGTCTGAATTCACCAGATAATTCAGAGGCATTCCAAGTTTGGCGAGTTTCCCCTACTGCAGAAGCGGCGAGGGTCGCTTTCAGCGCCATTTACGTCTCACCTGAACCCAGTTTGACAACCTGCTGACCGGCATCGGTGCCTATGTCTCCCGCCAGGTTACCAACTACAGGCGGTCTATTTCAGAGTAACAGCGTCTGTCTCAGGTTAGTGGGCATCGGTCAGGAGGCTCGATGTTAACATTCATCAGTGATCCGAAACGAAAATGTTATCCCCCACTACACAGTCACATAGCCGAGTCTCTGGTTAACGCCCCGCATCCAGCTGAAAAAGTTCAGATTTTCCAACTCTTGCGTCGGCCGCTCTAGAGGTGCTTAACCCACGACCAAATTTGCAACATGAAACGCGCCAAAAGCTTCAAAATGCGCAGCGCTGGAGCTCTCAAAGCCCCCCGAGGTGCGTCCACCATAGACTTTGCATGTAAACCCGATGACCTTGATGCTCCAAAGCCTTTGGTCTGGACGCAGCAAAAGCCTTTAAGGCTTGAACATTAACATTACTAAAGACGCAACAACAAATTGGCTGGGGATCTGATCAAACACCTGGAAACAAAAAAACACCAAAAAAAACAACTTTCTGGACAATAAGGAGTGTTATGGACTAACCCCGCTCTTCGGTGTGGAAGTTCTTACTAAATGAAGACTTAAACGTGCCTAGTTTCAGCATCAGCGAGGGTTTTAAATTTGAAGTGTGCTGTTGTAAGGGGCTTCTAGAAAAAAAAAAAGAAAAAAAAAAAAAAAACTTTCCCAGCTGCAAAAACAGGATCTTGTATACAAGGTGGAAAAAGGAAGTTGGACCGATTTCAAATACTTGCCCTTTAGACAAATCCAATTTTACCTTTTCGCCAGGATGCTATACCTGATACGGTTGGCAGCCCTCTGGAAATCTCAAAATAAAGATCTATTTACTTGACAGGAAATACACTAGGCAAGCTAACTATGCTAAGAAAAGACGCAAGATAGTCAAGTGTCAAATTCCTGTCTTTATTTAATAATAGCTGTGTAACAGACAGTCCTCTCCATTCCTCAGTGTAAAGACACGAAGAAAAATTGAATCAATAACAGAAACAATTCTTAAGGCTCCTGTACAGTTATAATAACTTTACACCCGATCATAACATCGGGAAAAAAACCCAGCTTTTCCCAGCAAACATTTGATTTGGCAAGTTTTATAAAAATAAAATAAATGGTGAGCTATAATCTTGAAAACTAACCGCTCTACGCATTTAGGATATAATTTTTTTTTTTTATATTACAGGGGTAACCAGGAACCTGCTAAAAATCAGAAGAGCTTTACAAACGCCTGTGATCCTAAACCTCCCTGATTGATGCGTCTTTAGCTCTCACAGACACGGTGAAGCGCGCTACATATAGTCCTTTATTATACCCCGGCACACAGCGCGCCCAGCAAGCATTCATCCTGTCTTGATGGTGGATGGATGGCGCGCTGACCTACTTCCAAGCTGTTACGCAACATCTGGCAGAAGATTCCCGGCAAAGGCTCAAGCGTCCAACTCCTCCACGCTGCTAGGTCCACCACCACAACTCACAGGGCCTCATTTCCCTTCCACTAAAAGCAGCAGAGCTGGCAGGCACGCCACACCCCCCCCCAACCTCTCTAGATTATTCTCTGAACACATGGCTTTCACTTCGATCACAGCCATCAGCCATCTGATCCTGGAGCCATTAAGCTTTTCAGGAAGGGCGTTCACTAAATGCAAAGGTAATGCTTATATAAAGCGTGCATGACATTGTTCAGTACCGCTGCCAGGTGCACGCCAGATCCATAAGCCACACTACAGTCATGACTGGGAATTTCCATTTGAGGGAAGAAAAAAAAAAAACAAGAGCAGCTCTGCACAAAACAGATGAGAAACCAGCACCAAAGAGAAGACAACAATTCAGAGAAATAAAAGAGCGAGTCCCTGTCGACTAGTTTGTTACAGACTGTAACAAAACGCATTACCCCCCCCCCCCTCCTCTCTCTCTAATTATTCCATCTGATTAAACAGGCACCCAAGTGCAGGTCTGACGTTGAACAATCAATGCTTGTTAGACACCCCCCTGGTGGCGAGCCGCAGTATTGGGGGGAATATTACCCCCACTTTGACTGAGTGGAAATTTACCGGTTGAATGTTAACAAATCGTGTACAAATAAACAGAACAGGCGTTTTGAAAACAAGCCGTTTAGTTTTATATAAACTACGGAGCAATCACAATGTGACACTAGGGCATGTGAAGGGGACACCCCCCACCCAACACACACACAAAAAAAAAAAAAAGACTTTCAACATGACGCATATTCATAATCATTTAATTTCTTTTATCCCCCCCAGAAATCTGCTTAGGAATCTTTTTAAGTCTATTAAAAACAATTTCAAAATGAAAATTAGTTATGATTAAACGACCGCGTGGTTTCCATGTTTAAAACCGCTTTAATATTAGAATACCACAACATAGAGAGAAATTCACACACACACACACACACACACACACACACAAAAAAAAAAAAAAAAAAAACATGTCGGAAAGAAATGCGAGCACGGGTTCCTTGACTGAGCAGCACAGAAAACGCCACATGGTAGTAAAGCACCATCCCCCCCTTAAGGGCACGCCGTCTCATGTTCAGCCTTTAACGGCAGCAGGGCCCTGATGGATGGCCGCGAGCCAGACGTCACCACCGGAATCTGGGTCAGCACGGGGAGACCCCTTAAAAGTATCCGCTTAACCTGACTCGACTCGGGCATAGATTCCAGACGCAGACGGCTCTTAATTTTATTTTATTTATTTTTAAACCAACGAGCCAACTGGAAAGGCGCGGTTAGCACCCAAAAAGGTCCTGAAGCAAGGCAGATGTTAGCCCCCCCCCCCGTCTCCCCTCTACCTGCTGCTTACAGGGTCGGATGGGGAGCCGCGAGACAGCCGCGGTGCCGTTAAACCGTTAAATAAAAAACCGCCGGGAGGGTTTCGTTTGAATCCGTCGGTTTGGTCGTTAAAGCGGAAAGAGGCGGTTTCGTGTGCCACATTTCCGCGCCTCTTCGACATTCGCGCTATTTCCCATTTCTCTTCGTTGCGTCTCAACCAGCTGTTATAAACGACTATAAGACAAAGGCTAAATTGCGACAAGACAAAAATGTTTTAACGGTTTTCGGCATGCCAACCAGCCCCTAACGACTTAAAAGACAAAAAAACAAGCGTCCCTTTCACACATGGAAGAGGGGAGGAAAAAGAAAATCTTACCTGAGGCGTTTGACAACAAGCGGTTTTATGCATATTTAATGCAAATTCAGAGTTTGTTGGTTCGGTTCAGGGAAGAGACGCAACGCGACGACACTCGAGGCTTGAGGAGCGTGATTTTTCGGGTGTCTATTCCGGCACTGTGGGAGCAGCTCGTCCACTCTGAGTCCTAGCTGGAATGGCTGGCGAGGAGAAGGCGCGCTCCCGAAAAAAGACCCGCGTGAGGGCTACGCAGTTTCCAACGTCATCAAGGGGGCGGTCCTTGGAGCTTTCTAACGCTAGAGCTTTCCATGTATGGCAGGCCATTAAAACATATAATCAAACTCGATGTGTACGAGTTTTACAGCTACATCCCTGTATAAAAGGAGTAGCTAGCTGCATGGAAACAATACTCTATGCAATCTAGCCATTCACTTCTGCTTATTTAAGATCAGGTCTAGAAAGGAAACCCATACAGCTCTTTTTTCAATAGCGCTCTCCTACTCGGAGGAATCCCAAGGAGTTCTCAGGCCATTCGACTGGTGCAATGTGCCTGGAAGACCTCCCCATTTATCTTATAGTGTCCCTTTTAATATTCCTTACTTTGTCGCTTTAATCCTGTTAAAATGGATTGAGGTGATCAAAAATTGACTTTTACATTTCTCTGTTTTACACTTGGTCGATGACCAGGCCTTGCTGGTGTGGAAAAATCATAATTGTATCATTACTAGCCAAAAAGTAGATTTTAGATATTTAGAAAGACTTCCATCCAACCCACAATCAGTATAGGAATTCATTTATATAAATATCGAAGTGTCTGAAATGTCATTGTTCCTAAAAAAATAACATTTTGTTTTCCATTCATTAGAGTTTCAGGCTACTCAAATGTCAAGATGTAGAGTTCATAAAATGTACATCGATGTACAATTTTTCATATGTTTAATCTTCCTGGGGGGGTGGCATCACCTGAACTATTGCTGGTGACAATTTAATGTTCACCGATAGATGACACTTGCCTCTGTGTTTCAATGTTTAGCCTTGTTTCTCTCAGACATAGCCATTGGTAGAGCTTTTACTAAAACTAACTTTATGTGTTCTCTTTCATCTTCTAGACCTGAAAACTGGTTCACAGCTTATTTGCTTAGCTGTGTTTCTATACTATATAAAGCCGTCACTGGAGCGTGTACTGCCATTACCCTTTTACTTTTCTCTAACACTGAAAGGACTCCTAAAATCAGTGCTTTGATTCTCTTTTTGTTTCTCTGCTCCGTCTTCTCAAAACCCCAGTTGGTCATAGCAAATGACTATTTACACAGAGCCTGGTTCTGCTGGATGTTTCTTCCCGTTAAGTCTAAGTTTTCCACTATTTGTTATAATGAGGAATTGCTGGAAACACAATGGAAATGTTGTTCTTTCATGAGGGATGAATGCAACCTGGGGTCAAGTACCTTGTCCAGTGGATCATTGACATTTGACAGGGGGAAGCTGGAATCTAACCCACAATCTTCCGATTGTTCGACAACTACTCTCCCTACTGATCCACAGTCGTCCCTAATATGGTATAAATGATCTATTGAAATTTCTAATAGAAATTCAACGTATAATATTGATTAGCAGTTGTGTTAACCTCATGTGAATTATGTCTTGATGAATAGCTATTTAGATTTTATTTTCCAAAAGTGTTAACTAATAGGATTACTTCAGTGCTTCTTCTTCAACTTCTCCTCTTTTCCGGGATCTATCAGTACTAAAATTCTCAAAATTGTAAATAGAAGATATAATGTGTAACATTGGGGGCATTTTGACTAAGAAATAATAGAACCAAAGACGCAAAGCTTTTCATGTGCCATTATATATTAAATGTACTTGCCACAGTTAGGGACGGATCTGCGGAAAAGACCACATGCCAGTAATTCGACAGACGTGGACCTTTTACTAAAAGGACAATATAACCTACATGAGGGGCACAAGTCCCTCGACCAAAACTGTAATGTGTACTTTATTTGGAGAAATACAATCTAGCTAGTATATAAAAAAGGGCTCAGTAGAGCTTAAATATGAAAAAAAGAGGACTCATCACATTACACACAAAGATAAAGCTCATGTAGGATCAAACAAACAAAACCCCCCAGTTGTAAAATTACCCCAAAAAACAAAAAGATAAGTAGAAAGTAAAATGAAAGAAATTGTAAAGAAGAAAATCAAATAATGTAAAGCAACTTAAAGTTCTAGTCATAATTTTTCATTATTACTGACTGGTCCAACCACACATAGTAGAATAGTTACAGTGTTTACTCTGTTTACACCCCTTAATCCAAGGTGGAAATGCTCAATATATATTAAATGAAAGTTCCACTTTTGCTTAGCTCTTATCGCTTTACTCACCATCGTCAGTCATGACCTGGCTCTGAGTCATGACAACTAACCGAACAGTCACCACCGCATAGATCATTTAATGTCCATTAAGGAGGAACATCCGGGCCAAATCTTCTCTGCTGCAGCCCACAATGTCACTGGATTCATTCATATGCCTTGACTGAAAAGAGCTTAGTACTACCTTAGTACGTCATTAATTAGATTAGGCAGCAAGGACTCCTGCTATAACAAAGGTGTCAGTCAGAGCTTTACATGCGAATTGTGATCCTGCACACCTAAGTGTGTACACCTCGAAGAGCAGAATCCAAAATAACTCATTTAATCAGTACAAAGTAGTTAATTAACTTATTTTTTTTATGAAGTTTAGTGTGGGTTTTTCAAAAATAAAAGACTGGTTTCCAAGTATGACCTGCATCAAATTTCACCTCTTAAGAATTATAACGGCAGGGTCCCTCAATGCACAAATATCCCAGACCAGTCACCACAAAGGTCACGTTACAATAGCTGTTCTTATCCAAACAATTTGAACTAATCTAGTACATGCCCACTTCCAGATATCCCTGAAAAGCTTTCCTTAGATCACAAAACACACTGCTCTCTAAGTATAACCAATACTCCCAACATTTCCCAGGACACAGTTTGGTGTTTAATAAAAAGTTTGTTTTTAACAAATGCTCTTTTGGCCCCCTCTTACTATCAGCGTTCTCCTGATGGTCTGCAGAGAAGGATAAAGATCCCCTGGCAGACGCTCAGGCTATTTTCTCAACACAGTGCCCAGACACTGAGACAAGCCTTCCAATTACCGCTTATGGAGTACAGCCAACACACTCAGCTGACTTCTTTGGATCTCTGCTGATGTGGCTTGGAAATAAAATAAGCAAAAGGAGTAGTGACTATCCCATGTGTCTTTGGAAGGAAGTTTATTTTTTTTTATTTTAGTTTTTTTTAGTCCTTGTAAAATATAAAAGCCTTTTGGAAAGATTACACAACTACAGTGCTGTGAAAAATACAAATTATGGGGAAAGTGAATTAGTTAATTTAATATTGATGAAATAAAAAGCCACACCAGTGCTTGTTTACTGCCAGACCTGTAGAATCAAGAAGCCACTGAAATAGAACCTGTCTGACAGCATGAAGTAGGCTCAAGAGAACTAAATACATAATTTCTTTGGGGTTTTAGAGTAAAGAGCGGTGGTGAGCTGAGTGTATGTACATGTCCTGTGAAATTTCAAAACTATTTTGATTCAACTTCGGGCTTGTTTATCACATATAATCAATAAAATAAACTGAAGCTTGTGATTTTAAAGTGAAACAGTGTGGGGAAAGTTCAAGAAGTATGAATAGTTATACAAGGCATTGCATTTCTTGCACCATCAGCACAAAAATCCAAAAGCAGGACAACACGTATTTGGACAGGTCTTTTTGCGACAGATCAGTTTTTTCTGAGAAATTGTCATACTTTCTGCATCCAGATTGTATTATGCTTTTTTTACTCCAGAAACCACAGGAAATCTAGGCACAAAAATAGACAACATAAATCTATACAGATCCTCTTTATTTGTACAGCCTCCTGAAATCACAGTATAAAAAGATAAAATGTATATGAAAAACCTTTTTCTATACTCCTGGATGTGTCTAAATATCCATATCAACCTTAGACTAGCTTACACAGGCATGGTTTCTGCTGAAAAAACTAAAACAGAGAGTGAGATGGGAATGTTTTGCCTCCATCTACGTATTTCCATGCAAAGAGATCTCAGCCCTGGTTTTGCTGAGTCATCTTACAGACTCTAGCATCCCCTTATTCTTCATAGAGTTGCTCAGTGAAGCTGCAGAAATGCTTCCTGACAAGGACACTATAAATATTTTAGAAATCCAGGCTCCCTGGTAACACGTGCCCAGAGCTGCAGTAAAAAAGGAGGTTACGTACAAGATGGATGTTAAAGCATATGAGTCGACAAACACTAATAACACTTTCTTTACCCTGCCTTTTGCTGCTCAATTTAATTTCCTGTGTCACTTTGTTAGTCTGTTGAAACAACAATGCTTAAATGTGGGATTTCCATGTTTCTGCTCATTTCGCCACTATTTCCAACATAATCTAAATAAGAAACCATGGCATTCCTCTGACACAAACCATGAATTTAACCAAAATCACTGAACATATAAGAGGCACAGTGAAAGCTCAATGGCTAGATTTGTTGTCAGTCATGTTGTGGCTTGTTTTATAGCACCTTCTGATGTCTGGGATGTCACACAATCTTCATGTCTAGAATCACCAGACCCCCCCACGCATTTAGGATATTCTCCAAAGGCATCCAGCATGAAATGTTCTACAGATGTTATCTATGCACAAAGCTCTTTTGTTATCCTTTCTTTTAAAGTATGACAGCTAATGTATGGAAACTAATAGATATGTTATTGATATGTTGCACTTTTTGCAAACAAATTAGGCCAGACTTTTAGTTTAGTTAGCCAAAGTTGTAGTCCTACCACTATGGTAACAAAGAGTTAAAATTACTGACAGCAACATAACTTTAACTGCAAATACAAACAAACCAATATAATAGGTTGTGGTCATTTTGCACCTTTGCCATGATGTACATTTACAGTTTTGTTTTTGTTTTTTGTCCAGACTTTGTCCTGATCTACTCATCGTCTACCCTGATGATGTGACGTTCTATCTCTTAATTAATATAGTACTAAATAACAGGCCGCTCATAATTATTTTGGTCTATTCAAGCTCATAATCAGTCATATTTTATGGCCGGCTGGCCTAAATTTAAATCAAAACGACAAGTAGTAGAAATGTATCCTTCAGAACCTAATACACTGACAAATTAATGTTTGATCATCATTAATGATTCTTTAACGGCATCATTTAATAACTGTCCTATTTTAAAGAGTAACTTGGTAGTTGATAGATGCTTGATGTGAAATTGTTTCTATACCAACCACAAACTTCAATCTTTGTTTTTGCAGACCAAAACAAAGCTTTGTACTAAAGTGAAGAGATGCATGTTTTTATTTTTTAACAGCATCCTGTTTTATGTTTCTTAGTTATCATATTTATAAATATCCCTTGTCTTGCCAGTTTCCCTGTTCCTTGCTGAAGAAAAGCTTCCCCACAGCATGATGCCTGAGCATGGCGACATGTTCTGGTGGGTGCAAAGTGTTAGTTTCTGCCATACATCATTTTGTGTGCGACCCAAAAAGCTCAACACCTTCCTCTTCATGTTTGCCTTTACCCTTACGTTGCCTGTGGCAAAATGCCACATGACAACTTTCTGCTAACCATGCCCTTCTTCTTGTCACTCTCCCATAAATGAAAGATTTGTCAAGTGCAACTAATAGTGGTCTTGTCAACAGAACCATCTTGCCAGAGTATTGAGTCTGATATTTCTGGAGCAGCGTTCTGAGGCCCCCTTAACAATATCAATGGTAAATGTCTCCAAACCATTTTCTTTATTTTCTTCACCCAAGACCATAGGTGGATAATTCAAATCATGCGATTATAGATCTATTGATTGAAAAATTAATTTAGTTCCTTTTGATCTGTCAGTTTTTTAGTTTTCATTGCTGTGGTGCCAAACTTCATTAGAGATATGACAGATATATTCATGTAGCCAAAGTTTTTTTTTTAACATAAACAATGATAGTATTAAATCAAGTGCCAACATGACTTCAGCTGGTTGGTTATTCTCTAACACACCACACAACAATAAGTAACAAAGCCGGAAACTGAAACTTAATTTAAATGTAGCATATCTTGGTAAGCATAAACAGGCACTGATGATGTCGGCTTTATTTAAATGGTAGGTTGCAGCTGACTCTTCAGGCAGGACAATGACCATTGTATCAATGCAGATAAAGACTGACTGTACTCCAGCTTGTAGTCTTTCGCACGTGATTGTCAGGCTTTTTTAAATCTCATGTGAAGGAAGCTCCAGGAGAGAGTCACATAAGTTTGGCCATTGAGCTGACATATAGGTAAACACCCCTTGATTTTTCATAATTCTCCCTTGTTTGATTTAGTCCCGCACTAAGAAGTGGAGCAAGAATAAAGAGAAGAGCCGACAGAGCTCATATAGCCACCCACATTCACATGGACTTGCTGATACGCAGAGGCTAGAAAGGTGAGATAAAAGGTTAATTACTGAACTTCTGTCTCGGCTGAGTGTTGCGTCACCCACTGAGGAAGGCACACAGCCTTTTTGGAAAGATACAGGATGTTTGGTTTAACTGAGGAACAACACGGACTCATTTGTTGTCAGATAATATTTCTCTTGATATTTTGACGCATGGTAGTTTTTCCATTGTACTTAAGACTTAATTAACCGTGATTTTTCCACAAATTGGGATGTCTGAAATTTGGCATTAGGAGAATTATAAGGACAAAATATTTCCTAAACACAAATGTTATAATGCACTTTTTAACCCTCCACTCTTCCTCAGTGTCTCTAAAAAAAACAATATATATTAAAGTAATCTTTATATAATTATTTATTCATGGGGGAAATAGAATACAATAACTCTAGATATAAAGAAATACAATTCTCCATAGATGTTGAATACATAATCAAATATCATATTGTTTTAGAACTGTATTGTTTTAAAAAAATTCTTTGTCTTGTTAGTGCTTGGATTCGCATGTAAGTTCGCTTGGAACTGATCTCCCCTCACAATGGAGTGTCGTTAGCAAGGAAATCCAAAAGACACATCGCAGAACTGAACGTGGAGAAGAACAAGCGCAAAAACATTGTCATCCCATATGTTGCTGGAGTCTCTGAAAAACTCAGGAGGATTTTCTCCAAACACAAGATCCCAGTAACCCAACAGGACCCTCAGACAGACGCTGGTGCATCTTAAGGACAGAAACCGCAAGCCTAAGACGAGCGGAGTGGTGTATGTGGTTCAGTGCAGTGAGGAATGTTCTGATCTTTATATTGGAGAAACCAAACAACCCCTCCACAGACACTTGGCTCAACACAGGAGAGCTAACTCATCAAGACAAGACTCTGCTGTCCACCTGCACCTGAAGGACAAAGGACACTCCTTTGAGAACCAAAATTTTCACATTTTGGACATAGAAGACAGATGGTTTTAAAGAGAGGGTGAAGGAAGCCATTTACACAAAGCGAGAAAAAACAACTTTGAACAGAGGAGGAGGGCTTAGGTTTCAACTTTCAAAAACCTACTACAACACATTAATAGGTTTGATTCCTGCCAAGTTCCACCCAAATCCACACCTCCATGCATGTGACCCCAACATTCCTCCTGTGAGCCAGGCTAACAATGAGCCTAACGACTCTCTGTTGTGGGGGCGACCAGTTCCAGGTGAATCTACATGTGAATCTAAACTCCAATGAGGCCAGCAGGTCTATAAAGTTTGGAGCTCCACACTACTCCAGTTGTTTTATTATTATTTATTTCCTTTTTTTGGATTGATCATGACCTGGATGACTGAGAATCTTCACCAATTTAAAGAATATCACACTAGTGCGTAATGATGGACGGGGAAAAACTCATAAACATATGTGTGTGCGCCATTCAGTGTGCCTAATCCCTGAATGTGACATAACGGCCAAGATGATCTTTGATATAATGCTTGCGTCATATTTGGTAGCACGAGTATAAAAAACAAACAAACGTGGAGTCCAAAATATTTTATGAGGAAAAACATAGTTCATGAATTGTTGGCAGGTTTTCTTTTTTATATATATTGTCCACAATTTTACATAACCGGACAGTATTTAGATTTGATGTCTCTGTTCCCTGTGTCTGTGAAAAAGGGGTCAACACAATTCATATAAAATAAGCCCATAGCTATTACACAGAGGCAGCAGGTAGTGTGAAAGTTAAACAAGAACATGTCATGACCTGGCTTGTCTGCTGTCTTCATCCTGTCATTCCTCCTCTCAGCAGTCATTAAGGACCATTCATCGCAGCTGTGTGGCGGCTTTTCCTCTCCATTTTTCTGGAGACGAAAAGGTGAACACTAGGAGTTCTTTGTGATGCCAATACATTTAAACAATCAATATGTGTAGCAGCTTCTCGTGCTTCAATTCAAATCTGCTGAAAGCACTGCCATGAATGAAAAGTGGAGCCAAAAATCTAAATTTAGTAATGATCTGCATGATGGAGCGGCATGTTTTAAGTCAATGGGAAAGTTGCTGAAAGATCATAAAATTTACATTTTGTCACCACTGCCAAGAAAATGAAGGAAGGAAGAAATATTACTGCAAGAATCAGCCATAATTAGCCAGGATTTGGACCAGATCGTAATATTCTTTATGGAAGTTGCAGGGGATGTTGCCTCCTCCTTTACATGGGGACTGAAGGTAAGCAACTAAAGGGTACATCATTACCAACTATTAAATTCACATAAAAACATCTGTTAAAGTGAGACTTTCACACTTCCGGAAAAAAAACCCCAGAGAGACATGAAAAAGTGAGGACTTTAGCTAACAATGTAGAATGCAATAAGCAAATTAGCAAAATTTCATCTCTAGTTGGGCTGGTGAGTACTGTCTGTAGACCAAAACATGATGTGTGACAAGCCACGCCTCTATTCCTCAACTCCAGCGGCAACCCCCCCCCCACCTTTTCTTTCTCACCCGTTGCCTCATATGCACATTTTTGCAAAGGATAAAAACAAAACAAAACAGCATCACCTTTAAAATCTAAATCTCGTAACCCTCCTGCACTAGGCCTACTTCGGTGACCCCAATGTTGGAGACCTCTGGTTTAGACTTTTAACTTCAAGTTGGAGCTAAAGAGTGTTTTTTCCAACAAAAAAAAGAGCCACCACAAAGACAGTTTCTTTTTCCAGGCTTTCAATCTGATGAATACAATGAACGCACTTCCAGACGAGTAGTTTCACATCAAAGCATTGACCAATTACATTTCAGGCATCATTTTTGCAAGGGTCAAGGAAATCTCACTATAAGCTCTGCTGGCCCATGTAGCATGAAGTGTGGGTCAAGCTGTTGCTTCAGTCAAACGATTTCTATCTATCTATCTATCTATCTATCTATCTATCTATCTATCTATCTATCTATCTATCTATCTATCTATCTATCTATCTATCTATCTATCTATCTATCTATCTATCTATCTATCTATCTATCTATCTATCTATCTATCTATCTATCTATCTATCTATCTATCTATCTATCTATCTATCTATCTATCTATCTATCTATCTATCTGCTCCAACATATAGTTAGAACACGAGTTAAACCCCAGGAATTCAGGGTTAAAGGAAGATACGCCGCTGTTGCAACAGGAACTTTATGTGTTTGACTTGTTACATGGGGTTGACCTTTAAAACCCAGCTGTGCATAAAAACTTTGATAACACCGCAGGTCACTGATAAATGGGGACCGCTGGACAAGTGTTGGGAAATCCATTCAGGCAAGCAGAAAAGCACAAACCAATACGCTCTGCAGCTGCAAGCTATACTGTCTTTGAGCTGTTTAACCTTTAACTACAGAGGAGGCCCTCGAGCCGTCTGACCCGAGTCCGCATTCATCTAGTTAAAGCCAGAGTCGTTGTAGCATCATAGAAACAAACGCAGCAGGAAATTCTTCCTTCTTGTGAAACAATTTAAGCACAGTAACAATTCGAAGCACCTACTAGGGCTTTTTGGAATCAAAGATGGTATTTTTTACCAAAAGCATTTATTTTTTACATAGAGTTACTGTAGCAGTTTAGGTGTTAAAGATTCTAAACGGAGTGTCAGGATAAAGAGTCCGCATACCTGATCTATCGTCTGAAACAGACACTTGTGCAGGGTTAGACTATATAACAATATCCCAAGCTTTGAACAATTCACAGAGCCTTCTTTAAGCTATCACCTTAAAGTGGAAAGGCTCTTGCACAAACATTAAACCTATCAACATGAGGACTTTTAAACTCCAGTCCTCGAGGGCCGGTGCCCTGCCACTTTTAGATCTGTCCCCGGTTCAACACACTTGACTCAGCGGTTAAATTTCCTCCTCTGCAGGTCATCGGGTTCTACAGAATCCTGCTTACTATCTAACAATCTGATTGTGGCGTGTCGAAGCAGAGACACGTATAAGTTGCAGAACACCTCCCCTGGAGAGGTGGAGTTTGACACTATAGTGACCTTTTTTAGAGAAATTGCCAAGATACACCATGTTAAATTTGGAAGAGCTGCAAGACTCCACAGTTTAGCTTGGAGAATTTGTCACAAAGACAACTATTAGTCATACACTTTACAAATCTGGCCTTTATAGAAGAGAAACAAAACAAAAGACATTGTTGAAAGACAGGTTTTAAGTGCTTTAGAACTTTATAACTTTTGCCGCAAGGAGAGATAAGGGCTCTATAACTTTTTTGCCTGGATACAAAATTACTTGTAGGGTAGACATCTAACACGTCAAATCCTCCTGCACACGTAACAACATGCTGAAATATGATTGGCTGTTCCACAGGAACAGGAAACTGGCCAGATTTGATGGAAAGGTCATGTATAGGCCAGAGGCACTATGATGGCCATTTTAGCAGAATTTGATTTGGGGCCCTTGTTCCTGTTAAGAGGCCTTCTCTTTGTGACAAACATCTTGCCGCTATGTTAAATTCACTTGAAGTCTTTTATTTATTTGAAATGTTCTACTTAAATTTACATATTCAATGTTTTACTTTCTGATCATTAGTTCTATAATTTCTTACTTTGCTTTTGTGGCAGGGGTCTGAAACACGGCTACAAATATAATGTATTATTATTGTTATTATTATCAAGAACATCATCCCGCTAACAGCTTTCTATACAGGTTTGGAGGAATCTGGGAGATGGGCCAGGTTGAATTGGCTGACTTTAAAGGCGTTCATGAATTATAGTCATAATTTACTGAGATGTGTTTGTGGACAAACCTGCCACACAAAGAAAAGATCAAACTCCAGGCATCAAGTTGTAACTATGTTAAAACAACAATCGAACAATGAAGAGTAATCTTTGGACTTTTACAAAGTAATCTTACCAATTCCTTTAAATTGTAAATTAAAATATTAAACCATGTAATATCTTTTAGTTTTATCCATGCTGAGAAAGTCAAATTAAATGTATTAGTATAGTCATTTTAAATGAACAGCGATAAAAAACAATTTAATCTATGGTCTCTTAACCCCTTAAGCCCGGGGGCTTGAGCTCTTGAGCAACAATAGCACACTTATAGCTAACTAACTGAGGCCGACACACACTTATCATATGTCCAGATCTTCATCTGAGACTCCTCTACAAAAGTATCTACCAAATATATAATAGCATCCCACATTTTCAATTTAAACAATACATTCCAAATTTGTAAAATTGGGCCAAAACTGCACAAAAACAATAGGGATCCTCCAGGAATTTTTTCAATCTAAACATGTATATCTTCTCATTTGCTTGTTTTGTAGACACCAAACTTGCTGTAGCTGCAATTTATTGTGTTTATTTCCAACTTTACAGCAAAAGTAAGATGTTTTGCATGTAAACGTCTGTTCTGTTTTTTTTTTAGGCGAAATACATTTTTTGGGCATTTAAATCTCATTTACTCAGAATAATTTACTCTCAAATTTTCATCCTCCAGGACATCTATGTTAGTTGATAACAAGATTAGCTGTTTGGGCATTGTATAAATTGAGAAATGCCTTATAAGGTATGAGTATGCATTTTTTTTGGAAAATAGACCCCCGGGCTTAGGATTCATTTTATCAAAGCCTCCTGATGGCTTGGAGGCACTGAGCAGTAGCTCACTTCGCTTGTGCCTTAGGCCGGCTCTGGGAAGGTGGATGGAGCTAAATCCCAATCCTGGAAGAAAAGAATGTTAGCGGCTGGAAAAGGCTTCATATTTGGGTTTAGAGGACCAAAAATGTTAAAGACATTCCTAACACACCTTCACCTGTAATTGTGGCTGAAGGTGATCCTATGATCGGCTGTTTCTGGGTGACTGACAACTGAATACACCTCACAATCAACCACTACGTTGTGTTAATTTTTCATGTAAGATATCAGTGAAATTCATTGAAGTTTCTGGATGTAATGTGGCAAGATGTGAAAAAAAAAAATCATGACTTTTGCAAGTGTCTGTTTTGTTGCTTTTTTGTTGATTTGGGCATTAAAACAAATGGACACTCATCAATGACTTGAGAGGTGTTACTTAAACTAATTTTTTTAATTTATCTTCTGTGGTTACCCTGTGTGTCCCTGTAGTTTCATGTAGTGCTTTGAATTATGTAATCAGCAACTCAAACATTACAGATAACATGTTGTCATTCTTTTACAAGACTTTCAGTGGGACATATTGTGCTTGTTTTGTGGGAAAAGTGGCACACCGTCTGCATGCTGTAATATGCAGCTTCTGTTCTATCATTGTTGGGTCTGATTTGCTTTGTTATGGCACCAAAGGTCAGCTGATATGTTCTCCTGTGGCAAACCACAACATTCACTTGAGAACTGTATCATAACAAATCCACATTCCCCTTGTCCTTTCTGGCCATGAATATAAAAACATGCTACTGGACTTGGTACATGTTTTCTCATAAGGAACTTATTTACTCAGGCATCATGCAGATAAATAATCTGAAACGATTTTCCACAGTTTGCTCACATAAAAAATATTGTAACACAGTAATTTTTATCTATTACGTTTTTGATCATCACAATTCTAGATTTTGAAACTCTAATGCAAGAAATTTCACCATATAAATGTAAATGTACTGTTTTCTAATATTAAATGAATACATTTTCATAATCTTGTGCACATATATAATATTGATGGTTAAAACGTGCAATTACACAGCAGTGAAAATGAGTAAAAGGAATAAATAATGCCATGAATATTTCATGACTGTCAGTCAGCTGCAGGAAGAGCTTCTTTAATTCAGTTTTCCTCATTTTGAGGAAGTATTTTTGTTTAGGCTGCTCTATATGAAGTCACGTTGTTTATTGGTCCCACATTGAGGCACAGTTCCCTGTGTACATTTCCTAAATGTCAAAATATGGTGGTGACTAAAAATGTTGATGTTTTGAACCTGGAGTTTGTTTGACCAAAAACAAAGTTTTCAACTTCATGGAATACTGTTTTTGAAGCTTGTGTTGCTGCTGACCTACTTTCTTATCAAATACAGAGAAAAATACTGCGAGCTTAAAGGAATACATCAGGATTTTTCAGGTTCTGTTGATGAGTTACAAACACCTACTGTCTCATCCTTGCTGCAGCAATGTCCTTGGTGTTTTGATTTAGCTTAATGCTGCATTCATTTTTGCTCATAAGAAGATCACATCTGGAAGTTATGCCACACCTGAGCTGTATTTTTCTATGTTGTGAGTAGAAAAACCAGTGGGATTTACTACTTGTTGTGTACTAACTACTATTATCAGCACAAGCTAATTACGATGCACGTCTATCTATTGTATGCCTTCAAACACTAAAGACACAATTTAACAAAGAGCGGTTGTAGGCTACAGCACTGCCTCTGGTTTACTGAGATAGGAACTGTCAGCGCTTTAAACATGCGACCTTCATGATGTTTTAGATGCACAGCAGCCATATTGAATGCAGGTTAAGGGCTGCTCAGTTACTTTTCAGCAATTCCAGCTGGAATGTTCTATTTTGGGGGTTGTTCCTGTTTTATTTCTGAGTGAAAATCAGACAAATTTCAAGCTCTGCAGAAAACAAAAAGAAATAATCATTTATAAGCTGCATTTCTCATTTACTTGAGTTAACTTTCCCTGATATTGACATTTCTAAAATTATCTGAAACATTTAAATGCGATAAAGACAAAAATAATTACAGATATTGGCTTTTTTACAGTAACTATCTGTCCTTTCAGTTCCAGTGCAGTCAGAGCATCTGGTGATATCAGGCATCTATAAAGATAGCTTAATGAGAATCATAAAATGAATATTTAGCTTCAGTTTTACGGTAAACAATCAACCTCTATTTTGGCATCTTAAGGGAGAACAACATGTCAAAGAAAAATATAATGAGGATAATCAAATGTGGATAACCACAGTAAAACTAGTAATAACAAACCTGAACATTACATCTGAAATCACCTGCACCAACATACACATGCAGACACTTCTTGGGGGAAAAAAAGCCCATGTCCTTCCACTAGTTCTCAAGGTTTTTTGAGCAGATACACATAACAACCTGTGTGTTGTTGATGCACTTCTTGCTCTCCTCATTTCCCCTTTCTTAATGCATTCTTCTACCTGCAGAAATAAGAGCAAAACAAGTACAATCATGGGTCACCTACATATTCCCGATACTGAGCACACCCACCTGCAGTAAACAAACACATTTGCACGTGCACATTCTCTCACATATGCAGCTGTTCTCGGTGTGATTATAAAAAACATGCGGTGACCTTGCTGGTACTCCGGTGGTGAAATATAAATCTGCCCACGAGCCTCCATAGCTGTGTTGCCATGGTGAAGTATATTAGTAATCTGAAGCCCGGCCACGTGGGCTCCTTTGGAATCACAGAGGCAGACACGCTTTGAATATGAATTCCTCTCTAACAGGCAGTATGATGTCCGAAAAGAATGCGTGACTCTTTTATTTAAAATCTTTATTTCCTAAGCACAATCACTGTGTGGGTATTTAAGCCTAGAAACTAAATGAATAATGCGCCATCATCAGATCAAGAAAAAAATGCCCTTCCCAAAGATCAGAAAAGGGTAAAGAATGACAACTAAACCAGAACTGTAATCTCACTAGTAATTCTTAAGTTCTACACAGGAGCCTGTATTTCTTGGTTTACATCACAGGTTAAGAGAAAAGAGGCAAAACTATTTAATTATGAAACAGTTTCAGTGTTTTTAGATTGCAGGTTTCATTCTAGTTTTCTATTAACTTTATAAATTTTTCCGATAGTTGTTGCAGACGTCCAAAGTAACAATCTTTAATCAGGACCAGAGTTAATGGTTTCCTCTGGGAAAGTTCCAAGCTGTAAAGTTCTTTTTTTTCTTTTTTTTTTTAGAAGTCACGCTGTGAACCAGGTTATGTTTTATGGCACTACCTAAAATGGATTTATGAAGATGATGTGGTTGTAAACACTGTAATTATGATAAGACCAGCTTCAGTTTACCTCAACAATGACATTACTGTCATTCAAACCACTAATATTCAGGTAAATTATCTGGTTTTGTGTTGACAAAGCCATTGTATTATTTTGGCATTTGATGCACTAACTGTAAATGTATTTGTATGTGATAGACCAATAAAAGTTAGTATATTGTTTTAAAGTGGATAATATATATATATATATATATATATATATATATATATATATATATATAGCCCAGGTAACTCTGAAATCCCTAAACAAAATCTAAATTAACTGATCGCATTGAGGGAAAAAAAGAGTCCACCTGGCAAGCAGAGTATGAATTACAGCCAAGAGTCCCAAATTTAACAGTTCAGGTGGGAGATTCTTTCTAACAGGAAGAGGGGCAAGAAAAAGGCCTTTGCTAAAAGAAAGTCGAAAGAAGTCTGTAAGAGTGTTCATACCACTTGAACTTTTTCCACATATTGTCATGTTTAAGCCAGACTTCAAAGTATTTCATAGCAATTGTGATACAGAAACACAAAGCAGAGCATAATTGTGAAGGTAAAGGAAGATGATACATACCTTTTATAGATGTTACTTTTACAGATAAGATAGCCTCTACATAAAAAAAAAAAAAACAGAACCCACCAAATTAGCACTTGAGCACAACAAATGTGGTGTCCAACCCACAGAGTCAAATAAGTAATTGTTAAAAGAAACCCATAAGATAATGTTGCTGCACTTTGCCACCAGCCAATAGGGGACATTGCAGCACATGAAAAAATGTGCTCTGGTCAAATGAAACAATAATCAAATGCTGTGTATGGAAGAAAATAAGCACTGCACATGACCACAAATACAACGGCATCACTATGAAACGTGGTGGAGGCATCTCATCATGCTGTTGAGATGCATTTTTTTCAGCAAGCGGGAGGAAAGTAAGTAAGAAATTATGAAAAGATGGGTTGAGTTAAATACAGAACAGTCCTTGGTGAAAACTTGTCAGAGGCTGTAAACAACTTGAAACTAAGACTCAGGTTCACCTTCCAGCAGGATAACGATTCTAAAATATGCACCCACAGATACAATGTTTTAGATCACAGTATAATGATGTATTAGATTGGTCCGGTCTAACTGCACGACCTAATCAAATTCATAATCTGTGTCAGAACTTGAAAACCGCTGTTCACAGATGCTCTCCATCTATCCTGACTAACTTTGAGCTTTTTTGCAAAGAAGAATGAGACTTTAGTCTCTAAATGAGCAAAGCTGGTAGAAACACCTCACAAAATATACCATTCTTTTTAGATACTGATTCATCAAAAAAAAAAGACTAAAAATATTGTTCCCACTATGCTCTTTATCTGTTGTGGGCCTATCACATGAAAGTCTACAATAATACACTTGTAGCTGTAACGTTACACCAGAAAAAGTTAAAGTGATACAATTATTTGTACAGCTCAACTTTTTATTTATCTATTCTTATGTAATCATGTTTGCATCTTTTTATTTCATTTAATTTTGAAAGATTCTGCAGACAAACACTGGAAATCTAATTGTTTCAAGTACAGCCAAACAGCACATCAAAATCAGTTTTGGAAGACTGGAAAATTTTATTTAGGTTTTTATTTTCAAGCAGCTCATTTTTTGCACTGGGTCATGTTTTTTTTTTATCTGCATGGGTAGATTTTCCATGCAGGAGCTTGTTTATCTGGTTAAAGTCAAAGTTGAAGTAGCAAATGTTTTATTTACGCTGTTTTTCAGTGGTCTTTCATACTCTCACAGATTTTTAAAGATAAACACCCACTCGTTGGCTTCCTCAAGGGCATGGGAAGTGAAAGTTGATGAAACTCATGTCTTAGCCTGAGCTTTCCATTGCATAGAGGAACAACTTTGAAAACACGATGTCCTTCCTTACACAGTTACAAGAGTTGATGCTTTCTTCTATGACAAACACAGGCACCAAAGACTATTTTTTTAGACAAAATCTGCTGTGGCTGGAGGAGGTGGTCCTTCAGGGGCCTGATGTTGGAGAAAAATGCTTTGAGAAAAGTTTTGCAAAGGAAAGATAAAGCTATTTTTCTCACAAGATGCTGCAGATGTGTTTTTTCCCCCTGTAGTTCTTGTATTATTTGTTTGGACTGGTGGAAACTAGTGGGTGGCTCCAGACGGAAAAAAATAAAAAATACATTGACTTGTTCTCATCCAGACGGAGGAAAACTGGCACTTCGTTATTTATTAAATTCCTCTACCCACCCTCTAGGAATTTATGTTTTGATTTAAAGACAATTTCACTTCTATCCATCACTCCAACCTGCTCTGACTGGATTGATCAGAACAAATCCCACCAGGGCTGTCCATCTTATCCTGTTGGCTTCTAACACATTCATCTTTAGATAGCAATGTAAAAATGAAAAGCCGGATCCTCTCTTTATGGCATTTTTTTGTTTGCTATTGCGCTATTTTGTGTAGGCAGAGAGCAATCAGGCACACAGAAGTTCGGTGCCAAAATTTATTTTGTCCATTTATGATAAAAGTAAAAAGAGGAAGCTTTAATTGTGAAAACAGGACATGTCATATGACTGACTCAAATTTCCCGTCTAAATGTTACCTTAGCGTTTAGACAGTTTCGTATCCTCAAACAATCATGGTGGGACGGTACTTCCGCCACCCCTACGGATCTGCAGTTATTGGAGCTCCTAAGTTTTGATAAAGGATCAGTGTTCATAGGTTAATGAGTTAGATATATATAGAAATGTAGAAAGATAACTATGACAGGAGATGCAAATGAAACATCTTAAAGGTGACCTGTTATAAAAGATTAGCATTGTGCACATTTTTGTACTTCGGTTTGGGTTTCTATGACCTCCAGAAACAGTCCAAGCTCTAAAAAAACAACAACAACAACAAAAAAAAAAACATCCAGTCGGGTTTTGACAATAAATAAACGTTTTGCTGGTGTCTAGAATGTAGCCGTTTCCAAAACCTCCCATTTATTACGTCACAATCGGCACGGGCACTGCCCCTCACCCAGCAACTAAAGCAGAGTTCCTCCCACTTCATTGTTGGTCAGCTGGTTTTTTTCCAGCGTCCGCGCTGCACAGTGGATGCAGAAAATGTTGTGTTGTTGGCCGCAATAAACTACATGTGTCTGTGCACCCCCTCCCAGTCACAGAGATGCAACTACCTAATGATTTGTCTTGTGGGTTTTGCGATGCTTTTCGGCAAGAACATGATTGGTCATTTTGCACAAGCTAACGCTAACGCTACTGATAGCCTAGGATGACCAGACGTCCCCGATTTCCAGGGAAAGTCTCATTTTTGGATGACCTATACACGGCAAAAGCTGTCCACGGACCTTTCCCCGATTTTAGCGTTTGATAAATTATTAAAAAATGTGCGTAGTGTTATTCCGGTAGACAAACTGAGTTAGCATTTTACGTGTAAGAGCATCTGTTATGGTAGCTGGTCATACTCCTGTTGAAGGACGGCCAAGTGGCGTACCCCTTTTTATAAGAAATCAACGAGCAGAGGGCGAGCTTGTCACCACCGAAGGGACACTGTCCTGTGTTATTATGTTGTGAGTGAATTTATTAATTTTGTTTTGACAGTTTGGATCCTTGCTGGTAGTACAGGAGGCTCCACTTCTTCTCCCGGGTCTGCCTCAAGGTCAAAGATGTACGGCTGTAATGCTGTGCATCTGCTGGCTGCCATTTTCACGTGTACGTGCGTGTGTGAGTGTAAACATTGAGTTGGGGGGGCGTGGCAGGCTACAGCTTATTTGCATAACACAAAAACAGCTCATTCTTAAACGAGCTCAAAAAAAGGCGACACTGGGGAGGTAAAATATTACAATCTGAGAAGGATTTTGTGCAAAAAATTTATTGCATATGTTTTGTATAGCCAATAAACCTATGTTTAAAAGGAAGCATAATAGGTTACCTTTTTTAAAAAAAAGAGAGGGAATAAAGCACTATGACCAGTTACAACCAAGCATAAAAATCAGAATAATGTCACATTGTTCTAAACTAAAGACAATGAAGTAAAGTTTTCAAGTGAAAAAAAGTGAGAGACACATAATCCTTGTCCTTGCCAAGCCACAAGTTTGTTCACCTCACCCTTGTTTTCTGCTGCTCGTTCACTTTATGACACGCCCCGTATGTGCACACAAACTTGCCCAGACACACGTACACCCGCCGTTCTCGCACACTCTGTGAAAAACAAAGCTTGAATAAACTACTGATCTGATCAGCATTGACGTTCAGGGACGGCAGGAACGTGCAGACAAGGTAGCATCCCAGTGGCATGTGCAGGTAGTTGTAAAGCTGGTTCCATAGATCCAAATTTACCTTCTGTTCTCCAAATTATTATTTTTTCACTATTCTCACCTGACATACCCACATGGATCCAACGGATGATTTCTAATGCGGAATATTTGCACGCTTCTGTGGTTTGAGGTTTATCGTTTTAAAGTATGTTTAAACTAAACTATCTGCCCTATTTCCTGTTCTCTATATTTGTTTTAATTATTTGGGTAAAAATAGCTTCTCAACAGAAAACAGACAGAGATATTGTCAACTAGGCACATGAGCTACTCATGAGAGTGGGTGCATGAGACTGCGGGAATGAGGAAAATTGTTTGTGCACACAAGTGCTGGCATTCATGTGTCAGTGCTGCACAGTGTGAAAGGGAAAGACCCAGAGTGGGAGAAAGAGATAAAAAGAAAGAATGGGGGGGGGGATTATAAGGGGCATGTTGGTGTGAACAAGCTAAAGTAGTGAGGCTCATTGGCCAGATTAGTTGTTTCCACCACAAAAGATGGACTTTACAGCTATGAGAGGCTGTAAACCCGGAGATTAGGTCTGTTGGGCAACACAGCACCAGGCCTCAGGGCAGGCTTTTCATTCGGCTCATTGGAAGCGCGAAGGCATGTGTCATGAGGATCTGGTTTGGGAGACAGAGTGGCTGATATGTGTGTGCTGCAGTCGTGCTTGTTCCAGGGAACCTGCTAATACTGGCCAGCAACTTGATACTTTTCAAACTATGGAAAACTACAACACAGCACACAGAAACAAGCTCAAGTTTCTTCTCACAAATGGCATTCTACACAAGACAGAATACCTTTTAAAACTATTACATGAAAATGAAGAACATTTACAGTGCATTCCAAAAGGATTAATATCCCTTGAATCTTTTTTTTATTATCTTTTGCTACGTTACAACCACATACTTTAAAGCATTTAACCAGGGTTCTAAGTTATAGACCAAGATAAAGTGGCACATAAAGGGTAAGTGAGATGAAATAAAATAGAAATACAGCAGACAAGTCCCAGATAAACATGCAGAGGTTAGGTTTTAAAACAATGTTCCAAGTTTTGAACATCTCAGCACAAGAAGCTATTATGAAAAAATGAATGGCACAACTGTACAATTGCAAATATATGTCAGTTTATCTAAGCAAACAGGCAGGGCATGTACAGCAACAATTATAGATAACCAATGGGCCGAGAAATTGTACAGGGATCCAATTCATGGGTGTAACAAACAGTTGACAGACATAATTAAACATGGTGGTAGCAGCTTCATCCCTTCTTTAGAAGGAACACGGAAGCTGGTCATGGTGAACGGAGAAAGAAAATCCTGGTGACAACAAGACTAGAGCAGGAATTCACTTTCCAACCGGACAATAAACCGTTAATAAATATTCAACCAGGGCCATAAGGAAGCAGTTTAGTTTAACCTGTAATACTATGACAGAATGACCTAGATAATCTCCATAATTTAATAATTTAAAATTAGTAAATGTGCAATGATCTCAGTTTCTGCATGTGCAAAGCTAGTAGAGCCATATACCAAAAGACCTGTAGCTGTATTTACTGGGAAAGACGGCTATACAAAGCATTTAATCAGGAAGACTTGATGAATTGCATGCAATGCTTTTCAGAAACTATGGTTTATTTCCCCCAGTCATGCATGTTTACTTGTTGATCTATAAATCAATATAATACACTGACGTTTATGCATCTGATTTGACAAAAATGGGAAAAGTTCATAAGTCATAAATACTTTGGCAAAACAGTGTTACATGCAAATACATTAAAGTGAACGTATTCATTTATCTGGCAGATTTAGATTCAAGCTGATTTCCCGCCAACCAAAAAGTTTGTTTCTACAGACTATCAGGTGTGAAATTGACCTTAATTCACTGGCTCCTAATTCAGGTACTGGCTAGGACATTACAATCCATCATCGATATGTTGAACTACTCATTATAATACTTGTTGTGACTGCGAAATATTCAGAATTCAGAAATAGAGTAATACCCAATAAATTAGAAAATGGGGTCCAATGAGGCTCGTTTATCAGGTCAAAAACAACTTTTGAAAATGACCTGTAAACAGATATTAAACATACTTTTCATTAAGCTCATATTTCTGTATTAAAATTCTGTATTTTCCTTTTTATTGGTCTGATGTAATGTTCTAATGTTAAACGCTGTGCTTTCATCAGCTGTAATTGGAAAAATAAATTAATGTATATAATTTGTTTCACTGAGTAAATTGAGGTTCTGAAATAAAAAAAATTATCAGTATATTCAAATGTATTTAGTTCAAATGAGGCTCTATCACATACAACAATCTTATTGTTCACCAGGTTCCCATTAGAGCACTTCAGGTTTCTAAGGGGAGAATAGGATGCATAAATCTTAATTGTTAGACTCCTCTTCTGTATAACCAGATCCCAGGTTGTGATAGTGAGCCAGACAGCCAGCCTAATTTTAAGACAATGCTTAAAATTTTGAATTTGGAGAAAACTTATGGTTAGAGTAGCTTAGGTTATCTGGGGCCGCTGTTAAGCTGCTACAGGCTTAGGCTGCTGAAGGGCATAATGGACACCTTTCCCCAATATGCTACCTTTCCCTCCTACTCTCTTATTTTGCAATATCTATGTTTATTCTGGGGTTTTTTTCTGTTTCTCCCTTTTTTTTTAAAATTTTTTTTTAAATTACACCTGGACTGGGATTCTGTTCACATCCAGAAGGGGGCCTCAGCTGAGTTATTGCTGATTTCATGTTATCTATGTTTCTTTCTCTGTTTCTCTTTTCTAGGCAAAGCAGTTTAGGGAACTATTGCTCCGACTAACTATGTATACTGTTTTTCATCCTATAGATTTTACTACTGACATAGCGCTCATATGTTCTGCTGTGTTTCTCTCCTATACAAAGCTACTACTGCTATGAACCCTTTACTTTTTCTTTAACATAAAAAGTACCCCTTGACCAGAGCTTCTGTGTATTTTGTGTGTCCACTAAGTCCTCTGAAGCCTCCAGTTGGTTATAATGGGTTGGGTTTCATTACATTAAAAAAAAAAAATGTTTTTCCAATTTGAATCATATGTTGAATTACCTGCATTATTTTTTAAATAGGATTAAACTGGACCGTCGGTAATGAACCTGTAATGAATCTGTCCACCTGACTCGATTGACATGATTATACATTTCTACATAAAATTTTGAAGTTTTCTGAATTAGCTAATTGCCTTGAAATAACATTCGTGCATCCTGTTCACTTTGTGTTTATAAGGCCAGACCCTAACACGTTTCTCTGAGCTCTAGAATAAACTCAGTGAAAACTTGAGACGTTTTCATTTTGCAATAGCTGAGTATTAATTTTAAGTAAACATTTTAATGTTTCTTCTTATGTAATGCTAAACATTTTTTGTCCTTCTTTTGGTGTAAATCTGGTTTTTAATAACATTTTCTTATCTCCTATAGTTTTTACATACATGATCTAAACTATAATATTAAAATAAACCCTTACCTTGAATTAACTGTATCCTGCCGGTGGTTGTTATACAAACATCCTCCTCATAAGGTTGCTGCCCAAAACAATTTTGCGCACACAGCATTATAAAAACAAGTAAATACTGGCAGGTCATAAATGTTTTCACCACCAGATTATTCTGACCTCATTCAGCCGACTCCACGTTTGATACTGTAGCTTTGGGAGATAAATTTACACTGTGAAACAATGTTAAGTAAACATTAGATTACACAAATGCAAATAACATGGAAATTGATTTAAACTGCTTATTACCTAACCAATTTCCATCCCTTAGTTTATTTAGTGCCTTTTTTAATATCAGCGCAATCGTATTTCCAGTCCCAAGTCCGAACAAATGAGGAAAGTTTCATCCAGAAGTGGACTCAGCATGAAAACATGTACTAGATCAAACACGTCACTGGCCAAATGCACAAAGTTACGAAAAATATGTGGACATCTGGGGTTGAACAGTTTGGAGAGAGCAGTGGCAGGAATAAGACTCTTTGGACGGGTTCAGGGCAAGGATGGTAAGGCATGGCAGTTTAAGTTGCATATCACCATTCTAAGGTAGATAAAAAAAAATTAATTCAATGTGAACCCAAATTACAGGGACAGAGGTAAAGAATTGTATATAAAAAAATGCATTAATTGCAGCAATAGTAAAATTTCTAAACCAAGTCATTTTAGAACAATAGAAAGCTAATTCAGAACGTTAGTTGATTAACGATTGAAGTTAACAGAGCAAGAATTGTCGATCTGCATGAAGAAGCTGTGGTAAATAGTAATGTTGTCAGACCTGATTGAAAAAAGATGAAAGAAGTTTCTGCACGTTTTGAGTTTTCAGGGAGTTTGTGCCAAAGCTAATGAGCATAGAAACCAGCGTCCCCAAGCTTAGTCCAGGTGCTGGGAACAATGAGTAAACAGGGTTCTGATCATCTATTTGCCAGGGTCCTCCAGTCAGGGATTTGTGGACCAGTCCCAAGATTTTTAAATTGATGCAATAAATAAGTAAATAAATAAATACATAACATCAATTCACTGTCTTTCTTTGTTCTTTCCTTGTGGAGAATTTTCCACAAGCCCTCAAAGACATACCCCAACGTTTTGTCTCATGTCAGTTTTTGGCGGTTAGGCTAGGTTTCGCAACCCTGACGCTGTGTCGGTTGGATTATTTGATTAGTCAGGTTTGGAAAGTCTTTACAGCCATCTACCCCCCCTCCTCCTCCCCCCCTCCGCTTGTGTAGTGCTGCCAAGTCTCAAAGTACTGCCAAAACCTGGAGAGGGAAATGGAAGCTTTCAGATTTTAAAAAAATTAAATGCAAATTACAGAACCTTGCATTCAAAGCAGGGATATGTTGTAAAACAATATCATGCCGTATGAACAGCACACATTGGTCAATCAATCAATCAAAATTGCAGAGTGCATGGCACAGCAGCAAATCCAACACACCCAGACCTGGCCGTCCACCTAAACTGACAGGCTTGGTCAGGAGAGCTGCATTTGGCTGCAGAGATTCAAAACTCAGGTGGGAGCAACGTCATGCTGCAGAGCTGCTTTCCATAAGGTCAGCTGATTGATGAATGGATGGAGCTAAATACAAGTAAGGCCTAGAAGAAAACCTGTTAGGGGAAGGAAAATCCATGAAACTGGAGCATAGGTTCACCTTGTAGCAGGGGTGGAAACAGACAGCCAGAGTTACATAGAATGGTTTAGATCAAACGTATTAATTGAATAAACTGGCCCACTCACACAGTAGTTCAGAGCAAATCACTGAAACTGAACTAAAGATTTCCGGATCTAAAGATGATTACTTCAGGGGGTGAATAGGTTTTGTGATGATGATTTTCCTTTAGAGATCATATGCAAAAACATTAATAATGCTCCTGCCTTATTTAGTGGACAGGTTAACAAACATCTCCAGTGTCTTTGGCATCTGAACACACCTCTACAAGGGCCTGCAAAAAATTGGTTAACTTCCTTACTGAATATCCCCCCCCCCCCCCCCCCCCCCCCAAGATATTAGAGTGGTAGTCTGTGTAGCAAGGTCAGTGCCAAAGTTGTCTCCAACTGGAACTGATTTTAATAAACTGAGCTAATTTTACCAAATAAACTACAAAAGCTTAGCAGAAATTGTTTAAGAAGGTTTTGCATGTCATAACGTCTGATTGGACTCAAATAATAAACACTATATAATAATACTATATAATAAACACAATAATAAACACCCTTTTGTCAGGTATATTCTTCCAGTTCCTTAAAAGCAACAATTATCAAACCACTCCTGAAAAACAACAATTTGGACAAACTACTTCTGCAGAACTACAGGCCCACCTCAAACCTTCCCTTCATAAGTAAGATAACTGTTTTTTGTGTGTGTCAGTAGGTAAATTTACATCAGAGAAGACACAAATCACATGCAGGGGTTCCCCAGGTGTCCATCCTGGGTCCCTTCCTCTTCAGTATCTACATGCTCCTCTAGCTCAGATCATAAACAACAACATCAGCTACCATAACTATGCAGACGACACACAGCTCTACATCACCATGTCACCAGATGAATATAAACCAGTTCAAGCACTGAATAAATGCTTAGAAGAAATCGATGTATGGATGTGCCAAAATTTTCTTCAGTTGAATAAAAACAAAACTCAGTTAATAATCTTTGGACTGATAAAGGAGCAATCAAAAGTTAGCACATAGCTTCAGTTGCTTCAGCTAGTATTCACATCAGGCCCGAAATCTGGGTGTAGTGATGGACTCAGACCTGAACCTTCAAATGCTGTTGCCCAGGTCTTCACTAAGACTAAGACCTTGAATGGCTTAGTAACTAAATACATCACTGACTTGTTATCAGTGCATCAACCCTCCAGACCACTCAGGTCTTCTGGCTCAAATCTACTCTGCAAAACCTGAACTAAACATGGAGAAGCAGCATTTAGTTTTATGCTTCACTTATCTGGAACAAACTCACAGAGGACTGTAGAAATGTTGAGCTCCTTTAAATCAAGGTTAAACATTAGTTTAGAATTGCCTTTGAATGTTAATGTTGAAGTTTGCTGTCCTACTTATCTCATATCTTGAACAGCTGCTACTATTTCACAGCAATGCACTTTCTTCTGTAATGTTTCCTTGCTTTGTTCTGTCCATGTTCAGCACTTTGAATTGTCTTGTTACTCAAATGCACTATGCAAGTAAATTTGCTTTGCCTTGCCCAACACAAATCTGACATTTGGTCACACCATAACCAATTACAACTGTACTTATAAAGTGGCAGAATATAGTAAACAATATAGTAAACAATTATGTTTGATTATTTGCACATAAAATATGGAAAGCGAAGCAGCAAAAAGCAGTAACATATTCTTGTGATTTAAAAGCCAAATTTGCATTTGAAGTAAATCATTCATTCATTTTGTGTTTTTGAATTAGTGCAGTAGGTAATTTCACATTCTCCCTGATTTGTCTAGAAATAAATTACAATTTCACCCTTAAACCAAATTGTTTAAATTCGCTGCCACTATGACTGTTCTTAGTGGAGCACTTCACTCATTTCTCACTTAAAATGTGCTGAATTCTGTATACACAGAATTACTTCAGAAATATTAGTAGAATCTTGCCGTGGGTCAACAATTCTGCTTTTGCAGCGCTTTTATATGCGCTAACCTTATCACTACCTTGGCCTACAAAGCAAAAATTAAGAAATCTGTAGGAGAACATGTACTAACAATACCTTTTTTTCTGTGTAAGCATGTAAGGAACAGGATGCGCCTCAGGCTGCTTGTTTAATCTGAGAAAGAAGATGTTTCATTGATACAGAGAAAACATGTTGTGTAATCACTGCAATGTCAGAATCGCAAAGATGCCGTTTCCACAAACCCCTTTGTTTGCCATGCAAAATTCTCTGCAGCACAGGTTGTGCGTCCTCATTGGTTGAGCAAATCTTGGTTAGTAAGGCCAGGACTTATATTTGAATATTTCCACATTAGTTTCCATTCACACCCTGCAGTAAATACCTGGTAAACCTTAAATGAAAAAGTACTAGGTTAATGTCTATTTTTAGATTTACATTATGTTTTATATACAAATTTTCTGTTTTTTGGCACTACTGCTTTGGTTGTTTTTCTTTTTTCCCTTATTCTAACTTGTTATGGTCTTGCAGGGCCGCTTGCAGAATAAGCAGTAGAATAGTTCCCCCTAGTGCTAAAACATGTCAGACGCCTGCATTTGACATGAAACAGAAATTTCAGTCTGTAGTTCAACTTTTCTTTGTCTTCCTTTATTATGCCACAGCAATGCACCTTTTGTTTGTTTTCTTTTCTTATGATTTCATCGTGTAAAGCCCTTTGAATTGTCTTACAGCATAAATGTGCCACACAAAAACTTGCATTGTCTTGCCTGTTGAGAATGGTGTAAATCATTTTCAACATTCAGTTTTTAATACCAGCACAATGAAAACAGATCAATCAGCATATTCTGACTCATAATGATTTTAAATAATTTTATTACATATCAATGATAACTTCTATGGGCTTAACTGCTTGGAGCAATAGAAAACTACATTGAACAAAATCAGTGCAGCTGAATACATCAGTCATGTAAGTCTTAAAATCTATCATAATTAGCTTCAGTCTCATATAGATTACTCTTGTTGCTTGCACTCTGGTGTGAGAAAGTAAGTAGTAAGTAGTCTAGTACCAAAACATCAGGTAGCCTGTATATGAAGAAGTTTAAGGGTCACTGTTGCCTCCTGACAAAAGTGTTTGCACTTGTTTTGTGACACTGCAGCCAGACAAACTAAACATCATCAGCATAAAATCTTTAACCTTGCTTTAAGACAGTGATATTTGGTCAATAATGAGAATTGTAAAATTATGTGTTTTAATGCTGGAAGTAGCCATCAGAGGATGATTACGCCCAGGCCAGAAAGGGATGGAAACAGTCAGCAAAAATACTCATGTAGGTGTTTAAATGATACTCAATTGGTACCAAGGACCTAAAGTGTGCCAAGAAAATATCTCCCATCACACCACGACAACTAGCCTTAATTGTTGATAAAAGATAAGTTGAATACATGATTTTGATCCCACCATGTTATTGTTGCAGCTAAAATCGGTGCTCATCGGACCAGTTGATATTTTTTCCTACATTTACAGTCCAGATTTGGTGATACACAGGAGCCTACCTCTCTTGGTACTGTAGTCCATCTGCTTCAAGGTTAAAGGTGCTGTGTATTCAGAAATGGTATTCCACATACATTAGTTGTGAAGAGCAGTGGTTCTTCTCTTTCTATCATTTTGAACCCATTGGTCCCATTCTACTCTGACATCTAAAGCATTTCTTTTTCACCCAGCTGTGACTCACTGAATAATTCCTCTTTTTGGACCATTCTTTATACACCACAGAGATGCCTGTGCATTGAAATCCCAGCAGATCAGCAGTTTCTGAAATATTCAGACCAGCCCATCTGGCACCAACAACCACGCCACGTTCAAAGTCACTTTTACACCATTTCTTTCCTCTTCTGACGCTCAGTCTGAACTTCGGCGTGTCGTCTTCACCAGGTACAGACGCCTGAATATATTGTGTAACCTGTGTTACCAACTCATGGCACTATTGCAGTCATGCATAACTTGAAAATTGCCAACAAAGGGCTGTGGAGCCCGTTTGTAATGTGTGTACTGTATGAATAGGGTTGAGAAAAGTTAATTTCTCTGTAGTTGTGCAGATAACAAGGAAAGTATATGTTGTTTTGTTGCCACTGTGATTTAATTGTTAGGTATCTTCATGATGCGAGCCAGTGTAATATAAACACTAATCCTCTGTTAATATCATATAGGTATAGCAGTGTTGACAAGCTTTAGCTCAGACAGCAGTTGTTGACATTTAATAACATGTTACAATAAATCATTTAAAGAGACATGACACGTTAATATGCTGGATTGATAGGATTGTCACTGTTTTCATAACCATAATGTGAAATACCAGTTTTATGGTGTTAACACAAGTCATTGAAACAAAAAATATTTAAGGTGTTCTTATTGCTTTTGTTTAAATTAAAAAAGCGTCTACATTTGTATTGCTGCCAAACTAATGTGACATTTATTTGATGGTATTTACATGCATATTTTATACATTTTTTTTTAAATCACCCTATTGGGGGGGGGGGGGCACATTTCTTTTCATCTAAGTATGCTATTTTAAGAACTATATGTTATTAATTTCTTTTTAATGTAAATGTACCTCTACTGTACAGTCTATTATTGATTTTTTTTAAATATAAATATATATTTTCCTGCATGTGAATCTGGATGTTTCCATTTAGCTGTCACTTTACTGCTGGTTAACCTAAATTTCCCTACTAAGGGACAATAAAGGTAATTTCTGGTTACTTTTGCCATTAAGCTTCCCAATAAAAAGTATGGGAAGCTGATTAGCTGGTTAATAATTCTCTGAATGGATAGAGCCGGCAACGTGCCAGAGCTTGCCAACTAAGGGTGTAATTGTTCACAAAAATCATGGTTTGGTGTTCATTCAAGTTGTTGGTTTCACAAATAAGGAAACACTAAATCTTTTCAGCAAAACAGCATCAACTCAATCATTTATTATTAGTAGTATCAGGAATTTGAAATGATTGTGCAAACGACTGTGACTTTATTCTTGTAATTTATTAAATAAGTTGTATCACGCCCATTGTTGAGTAAAGAAAACAAAAAAAGTTTCACAGAGGAATACATTTCCACAAAAGAAACAAAATACTTTAGATTAACATATTTGTGAGAAAAACTGGGACGTTATCTGATGTTGAATGGTCATAAATTTTGGAGAAAAAATATATATTTTCACGATTAAATGCATACATGTACTACATTAAAACAAGTATATCTCTGACGTGGTAAAGTCAGGAATTTGGCTCATTTGGATCATGTTGCGACCCCCAGAGGGGGTCCCGACCCCTGAGCTCAAGGGAGACTGGAAGTTGTTATCAATAAAGCTGGAGAACCCAATATCAGCCAGACACACAGTTTAGTTCTAAAGCGTTTAGCAGAGCAAGCAGCAGGAATTCACAGGAAACAGGGCAGATAAGCAGCAGGAAAACCCTCAGTGAGGGCTGATCATAAGCAGAAAAACCGAGGCCAACAGGCTGAGCACTCAGGAAGCGGGCGCAGCAAAGCGGCAGTGCACATGAGTCAAGACATTCTGGCAGTGACGAGTTGGCTGAGTATATGTAGACCAGGGAACAGGTGAGCTGAGTTGGCAGTAATTAATGGCAACAGGTGGAGCTGGTCTGAGCTGATTGCCGGGTGACTGAGGAGTGGGCTGAGCTGATAGGATGGTGGCTAAAAGGTGACATGGCAAATCCATTTTCTTTTTAGCCAGGAAGACATGGCTAATTCTAGGAAAGTCCAGAAAAGTCCTGAGAGAGGTTACACTGAGAGTTGAGACAAATCTCAGCAGATATACAGTGGAAATAGTTGATTGAACATTCTGCTAAAAACATGAATAATAAACTATTTTCTGCCTCCAGGGGGAGATGCCCCGTTAGTCACTTAGGAAACAGAGAGTGCAAACATAAAATAAAAATAAAAATAATAATGTTGACAGACTGACTGAAATTCCAGGTGATTTTGGCATTCGTCAGGCTGTAGTATGGATTTTATGTAGTGCTTATTGAATTTATTGTTCTTTGTCCACTGTGTATTTAAACATGGAAAACATGTATGTAATGATAACAAAATGGAAATAATATTTACTCCTGCATCCTTTTGCACTCTGCTCATTGCAACAGTACATTATTGTCTCAATTTGTCTGCTTTTTTATAATGTGTACATGTGTTTTCTATGCTGCAGACTGTTTGATTTTTATCACCGCATCTTTGTGCTGATGTATCACTGTTTAAGGAAGGGACACGGTGAGCATTGTATCATCCAGAATCAAATAAAGCTCATTCTGATTCTGGGGAAGTCAAAGTGTTTTACGTTTCCCTCTAAAGTGTTTTAGGAGTTACAAAATAAGAATGGGTTAACATGACCCCCCAACCCCCAAGAAAAAAAAAGAAGAAAAAAAATGAATGAGAATCTTCACCAGCAAAAACCAAAAAACAACAACATTGTTTTATACAGCATTGTGTAAATTGGCTTTATAAAATTAGATGTGATTTCAGCATGTCAACGCTAGATGGCAATGCAGACTACAGTACAGACAATAACATCTCGGACTCTGCACATCTGTTTTCGACTGGTTTCACTTCAGTTTAATATGAGGCTTAAATGTCCCAAGATCCAACCAACAAACGACTTTCAAAAGTTGTTGCAACTAATGAGATCAGACGAGCGAGAGTGGGAAAAGCAACCTACAGGGACTGCTAAAAATAGCATTTAGTAATTTTAGTATAAAAAAGTGTAAAGTGTGGGGGTGAAAATGCGCACAGGATGTCTCGCGAAACCTCTCCTCCAATGGGTCAGGCTTTGCGCCTTGGAGGCAGTGTGGCCAGCTTAGAGGTGGTCTTTGTGTGACAGAGGCAGATGAGGACTCCTGACTCTGCAGACCCAGAGCCAGACCTCTGAGGAGCTGCACAAACTGCAGGAACCAAAGAGGCGCACGGAACCACTCCTCTGTTGCGCTTTGTTTGGCTCCCACTGCGCACTTTATAAGCCGCTCTCATGTCCCTGTCCTTAAGTCGAGACTCACCCTGAGGGTCCTGCTGGCGACAACAAAGTATCCGAGAACTCCGTCAGAGAAGGCTCCCGAAACCGCTCCACTCATGTGGCTCCTACTTCTGCTCTCCGTGGCGTTTTCAGCCGCGCAGGACTCAGGGACCCAGGTCAGGGATGAGGACATCCCGGAGGGCGCATCCACCCTGGCTTTTGTTTTCGACGTGACCGGCTCCATGTACGACGACCTGGTCCAGGTCATCGAGGGAGCGTCAAAGATTTTGGAAACATCCCTGAGCCGACCGAAGAGACCGCTGTACAACTTCGCTCTGGTGCCCTTCCACGACCCAGGTAATGCAGACACAACAGCAAAGTCCTGCTATAATGTCCTTATTGCGCATAGTTCCTTTACTTTTTCGCTTCCAAGTACGAGTTAGTGTGAAAAAAAAGCAACATACGTCAAACATTTTCAGAATCTTTTTTTCTCTGATTCCAGTTTCTACGTGATAAAAATCAAAATGAAAACGAGAGTTTGAATCTTGAATCTAAATTCAGATAATGATTTTAATGTAAGATGATGAGATCGTATGATTTTTAGTTTTATATTACGCTATATTAAATATTCTTAAAAAAAATCGAACCAGATTAAAATTTCTGCTCATTTGTTTTTTTCCCCTACAAAAATTGAAAACTTGTTTAATTGTAATATTTTTAAGTTTATAATTATGATAACATTTTTATTTTACTACTGGCCTCTTATAAGAGAAAACAAATATCAAGACCACAACGCATCCCATTTTCATTCTTTTTTTAGGGGATGTGGGTGTCAAAAGCAAGAAAAATAGAAACTTCAAGATGTGAATTTAAAGAATATTTACAGTAGCCTCATCCCGCTCTTAAAACATCCCAGTGAGATATTCCTTCACTCCACAGCTGAAATGGATCCTTAGACTTGCTTTCATGATTTGTCTAACATACAGATGATTAAACCCAACTAGTTATATATTTTGTAATCAAGCATCTTGAATGTTATGAAAAATAGTGAAAAAATAGTTAAATTTGAGACAGGAAAAATATGGAATGTGTTGCACTTTCCAAGTCTGGTGTAAAGAAAGTTGAGTCTTGCCAGAAACTACTGATTTCTTTTTAATCCACTATCTTAAAGATTAAAATGATCATTGCTAAATCAAAAGAGGTTTCTTAAAATATGTTGATTTATATGAATTACATCCTGTAATGCATGCAAAAAATGAAAATGGGCTGTTTTGTTGTTATTAGATCGTCAGATGAGGCCTTTACACAGCACCTGATTCTCTAATTGGGTTTGTTTTAGATCCCAAGCAACAAATCCTAATTTAGGTTTTATTTTTATTTTTATGAGAACCAAAACCATAGATTTCCCAAACTGTGAGTTTAACAAATTCATCTAACCAAGGCTAGATTATACAAGCTTGTCTAAGGTTGTCAGGACGCTATAAAAGACGCAGCCTATTTCTACACACCTGAACTGGAACCTCAGCAATTTGTTTTAAGGTTTCTGGAACATACAGATAATAAACCCCAGCTAGGTACGATTTTATAAACAGATGTCTTAAATGTTGTGAAGACCTGTGGGAAATATGAGTCTGGCAAATTATGGAATTTTGAAATAGAATATTTGTGTGAGCGTTAAATATCTGAGTGTTTTTGTGATCAAAGTTTGCTCCTTGTAATTCACACAAAGAGCAGCCAGAAAGGTAAGAGATGTGGCAGATGGCTCAAAGTCTGCCCTCTGAATCCGTGAACGCTCCTCACACCTCCGCCCGAGCAGGAATCCTGTTGGATTTAGTCTCTGTGTGCAGATGTTAGGCCTGACGGTCTCTTTCATTAGCATTCCATCAGGGGTGACTGCAAGGCTCTTGCTTTTGTAACGCAGCTTGATAATTGTCATCACCTTCTGAGTGCTCTCTCATTCTCAACAGTAATGTCTAGACAATATATCAGCGGGTCATTCAACACCAGCGTCAACCCTGTGTTTTAGAGACATTTCATGAGAATGATTGCATTTATTTTTAAAGTGTATTACCTGGAAAGAAAAAACTGCTCGGTAACATCACTGGTACTGAAAATAAAGAGTTCTTGGTGGCTCTTTTGAGGCTTTTGTTGAGGCGCTTTTTGCGAAAATTAAAAAGTGTAGCTTTTGAATTTTCATACTGTATTTCCACATGGCAAAATAGCAATTCCTCGCAAAAGTATTCATACCCCCTCCAACTTTGTTATTGCCCTTTTTCCCCATTACAAGCACAAACTTTAATATACTTATGAGGAATTTATGTCAGATGCTAACACAACAACTCTTCTTATTATGAAGTGGAAGGAAAAAGATCTTTTTCACATTTCCTTTTTGCATGTAAGAATTAACTTTCTATTTGCTAAATCATTATTGATAGTAATACAGCACCTTTAACTCTGACACCCCCAAAATCTGGTTCAAACAAGGGCCCGCCGGTGTGATTTTCAATGTCAATATAAATGCAGCTGTTCTATTAAGACCTCAGAGGTTTGTCAGCAGACAAGCACATTGAGCAGGTCAGAGATAAAGATGTGAAGAATAATTAGTCATGCGTTCCACAAATCTGGGCTGTAAGGAAGCGTGTGAGTAAATAAAGCCATAAGGATACACATTTGTCACAAACAAACAAGTGGAAGAAGGTGCTCTTGTCAAATGGGAAAAAAAAAATAAAGTTTTTATTAGCATGCTAAAACGTATGTGTGGTGGTTCTAAACTAACATCGTGCATCACCCTAATCGCAGCATCCTCACAGTGAGGCATGGCGGTGGCAGTATCATGCTGTGGGAATGTTTTTACTCTGCAGTAAGAGGGAAGGTGTCACGGGTCGGTATGAGGATGAATGACACTAAATGTAGGACAATGTTGGAAGAAAGACCTGTTAAAGGTTGCAAAGACTTAATACTGGAATGAAAGCACACCCTCCAGCAGAACAATGGAAGGGTTTGGACCAAAGCATAGACAATTTATTAGAATGGCCGAATCAAAGTCCAGACCTAACTTCGATCAAAAACCTATGGCAAGAATTGAAAATTGATCTTCCATCCAGTCTGATTGAGCTAAAGCTATTTAACAAAGAAGAATATGCTCATATTGTAGTCTTTAGATATGTATAATAGGATTTAATCTAGTATAATTATCTTTAGTTTTCATTGCACCATGCATTCCATTTAACCCATCCCTTAGGGAGTAGTGGGCTGCCATGTGCAGCACCCAGGGTGCATTCTGGCACTAATAGTCAAGTGGCAGTGTGTGGGATTCAAACCCAGAACCTTGCAGCCTCTTCAGGATGCAATCATCCTGCTCTCTAACCACTAGCCCACCACTCTGCTAAAAAGCAGAGCTGGTAAAGAAAAACCCTCCAAAATGCTTGCAGCTGTAATTTCAGCAAAATGCATTTCTACAAAGGGGGGGGGGGGGGGGAACGACGATGACTGAATACATACATGCACGGCGTATAGCTTTTGTCATGTAAAATCTCAATAAATAATATCAATAAAATGGTTGTAATACCATACAAAATTGAGTGTGTACACTTTTCCAAGGCAACTTAAAAATGGGATGAGTTGACAATTTTCAAGTGAATTTCATTATTTCTGCAGGCTGCATGTTTTTAGCTGAAATAACAAAAATATTGACAAAGGAGGAATTGCTCTAATTGATAAAGAAGACATTAATAAATTGGTGCAATAGTTTTGACAATGTACTTCAGCATCCTTCCCAAAAGGTTTAAATAGCCGCCAGCGGACGTTTACCCTGACGGACCGAACATCTTCATGTTAAATAACTAAGTGGATTAGTCCAAAACTGTCTGCTGCCGCTGCAGAGGTGAGCCGTAGCAGGAGATCCGAAGGGAAAGAAAATAAATTAATAGACAGATGATATGTGTGGTGAAGACACAAATTCCTCAACCAGATGGTTTTCTGCTGGTTTTCAATATGTCCCATTTTTTTTTCTTCTGAAGCGCATATCCGTAATCACAGATCTGTGAGCACTCATCTTGAAATAATAACCATAATCCAGATATGAATATTATACACAAACGTAACAAATGTGGAATTCATTATGAGGGTGGTATTTCACTCTATGATGGAATGCCTTAGGTATATAAACAGAAGTGAAAAAAAAGAGGGAAATTAATTTAGTCTGACTAGTTTTAGTTCTTTGTACGTATTAATGATTTCTGTCAGTTGAATCTAAGGTTGTCTTCTCAGTGAGTTACAACCACCTAAATTTGAACTTCCATGCCGACTCCTCTTTACAGGCTTTACAGCTGTGTGTTTGTCCTTCACCAACAAGCGACGCAGGTTTGCTTCTGAAGATGTTTACGAGGATGTCAGAGTGAAACCCCCCCAGGGAGTAGAGGAATGATTAGTACAACACACTGCGAGCAGGGGTAGCTGAACATTTTTCCAAATGTTGTTTTGACCCCGGAGCTCTGCCTCCCCTTCTGTCCCCTTCCAACATCCCAGATCCTCAGAAAGGCTCTTTTTTTTTTGTTTTCTTTGGGACATTTATGCCACTGATCCATTTTCTTTCCCTTTTGAACAGCCCAGTGTGATAAGGCAGTCCCTCCTGTTTGATCTGGCTGCTCTTAAATCAGGACGTCTTTCATTTTCACCGCAGTCAGACCCGGTATACACAACACTGTGTGTTCAAAAGTCTGTCCCATTTGGACGTTTCTGTGAGTGTCTGTGTATGAAGCAAAAGTGTGAGGAGGAAGCCTGGATATTGGGGTCAGGCATGTATGGGAAGATAACCAGGAAGTCCCCCCCCCCCCCGATCCTCCATCCTGCAGGGAGGAAAAAAGAGGAAAGGAACAGGATTCATTCACAATTCATTTTATACACATACATGGCTAGAGGCTGCAGTGCCAATTCCTCTCCAAATGAAAGGAACTTTGTCTAAACTGCCTTGCAAAAGTATTCATACCCCTTGAATAATAAATGATAACCTAACATGCTCAGTTATGAAGTGAAAAAAAGATATGCGGTTTACGAAAAATGCATTCTACATAGTCATATTGAAAAAATTATAATATTGTTGAAAAGCTCAGGTATTTAAGCCTGTTTCTTTTTGCATTACCTCAGACAAGTGTTGTTTGCATATTTCTGCTACGTATTCAGCCATCCTGAGTCTTTGTACATTAACGTTTTATGCAATAACACCGTCAAGCAGTGGTGGCTGTTGAGAATAAATTTGATGAGGGTGAGCAGTGCCATAGAGGTTGGAGATTACAACGGAACAATCTACAAATCTACCTAAAGATAAATCTGGTCTGTCCGGTCCAAATCACCTTATCTGCTAATTTTCCTCCAGCAAAACATGTAACTATTATTTTGTACACAAATGAACAAATGTTCTTTCACTGCCACCAATTTTACCTGTCCTATCTTGTCATGTTGTCTGACTCCTCCGTTTGCATTTGTATGTTTGTGGGGCATTCAACAAAAACAAATCTGACAATTACTATGTTTACTCTTTTTTCCTGCGCACGAGCGCCCCCTGTTGACAAATAGCGCTACCCTTAAGTGTTTTAGTGTGTGTCTCTCTCAGTTCTTCACATCTAAAAACTATATATTTTTTTGCTATTCATTTTCGCAAAATACCTCAAGCCCTTTCAGATTGCAACATTCGTTTTCTAGTCTAGTCAAAGATTCTCGGTTGGATTTAGGTTTGGGCTTTGACTAGGCCATCTTAAAACAGGAAAATGCTGTGATGTATTGCAGCTCTGGCTGTATCTTCAGGATCTTGAAATGCAGGGCAGATGCCTTATGTCTACAGCAGCCTTTAACGCCCAGATTCCACATCCCCCGTTCCTGTATGTGTCCGTTCCAGACTTCCTCCTTGAGTCCGTGAAAAACATTGCCTACTACATCTGCGGTTACTCTTTCTAAGCAAGGCAAGGCAAGGCAAATTTATTTGTGGAGCACAATTCAGTACAGAGACAATGCAAAGTGCTTTACATGATTTAAATATAGGAAAATAAAACAGAATAAAAGCAAGTAGGAATAAAATGTGGAAACAAAATAGAACATTAAAAACAGTTGGACTAAAAAAGTTTAACTAGTGATGTTTCAGTAGAACAGTTTAACTAGAACAGTCGAAGGCAGTTCTAAACAAATGTGTTTTTAATCTTGATTTAAAAGAACTCAGGCTTTCCGCACTTTTACAGTTTTCTGGAAGTTTGTTCCAGATAAGTGGAGCATATGAATTGAATGCTGCTTCTCCTTGTTTGGTTCTGGTTCTGGTTCTGCAGAGCAGGCTGGAGCCAGAAGACTTTAGTGGGGTGGAGGGTTGATTCACTGATAACAAGTCTGTGATGTATTTAGGTGCTAAGCCATTTAGGGATTTATAGACTAACAGAAGTATTTTAAAGTCTATTCTCTAAGATACAGGGAGTCAGTGGAAGGACTTTAGAACTGGGGTTATGTGCTCTACTTCCTTAGTCTTAGTGAGGACGCGTTCTAGCTCTGCTCTGAGGTTCTTTGGAGTCCGAGGATAGCATGCGCCATCATCTGGTCTGCAGTTGTTCTGTTTTCAGACGATGGAGCGAATAGCCCTCCATGAGATATCCAGCGACTCGGACATTGTTTTATAACCCAAACCTGTTCCTACACAACTTCCTCTTTCACCCGTCAGCAATGTTCTTTGGTCTGGATGATGCTGTTTGTTAACTCCAACAAACATCTGTGGCCTTCGCAGAGCATCTGTATTTATACTGAGATTAAATCACACACACACACACACACACGAGTGTATTAATTAGGTAACTTGTGAGGGTAATTGGTTGCACTGAGTCTTATTTAGGGCACTGGAGTAAAAGGAACGAATACAAATGAATTAAATGTTTTTAGATTTTAATTTGTAAGTTAAAATGAGGTAGTTAAACAAATGAGGATCCGTAAAATAAATCTATATTTAATTAGCAGGACCTAGCTAGCAGCAACTTTCTCTTTTTAATCCTGTGAAAGAAGGAAGGGTGTGCTTATTTGTTTTTTTCCTTCAAATTATTACATTGCAGTGATGGAAACGTTCTTTTTTTCTTCACTGGACAGAAGAACAGAAAAAGAAGAAGGTGTGCCTAAATTGGCTGAGTAGCATCAGCTCATTGGATTTCTCTAAATATAATCAACCGTCAAGTAAACTGTTTGAATTTATATCATGAAGATTCCCTGTTTGTTTCACCTGCGTGGTGTAGAAGCGCGTTCCTCTCAGTTGAAAGCCCGCCTGTCTAACATTTTCCTGCCGGTTGTCATTAGTAAGAGGGAGATGGCTGAGGGGTGATGAGAAGGGAAGGAATAGTTTCTACCTTCTCTGTAAGATCAAAGGCTCTCATCTCAAAGCTTCCTTTGTTGGTGAAGTCCCCTTTTTTCCTTTGTTTCTTTCTTTCCAGAGCTTTACTATTTTTTTTTGTCTATACCACTCCGCCCGTGTGAGATTACAAGGAGCCTGTATTTAGCTGGACAGAGTCAGTAATGATGCTATTAGGCAGGAATGCCAAAAGAGAGAGGTGGAGACTTTGGAGAAGAGAAAAAGAGTAATGGATGGAGCAATGGGGCTGTGTTTTTTTTTTAAAATAGATCTACTCTGGACTGCTCTTTTTTGATTGCAATGTACCTTTCATTGTTATCCATGGTGACATAAGTTCACTGTTTCTATCTGCTTTGAAATACTCATAGCTAAAAACCGATGCAGAAACGAATGCATTATGTTAAAGGTGTGTGCAGTTTTGAACCTGGAACTTTAAATGCATCTGGTATTACAATGATAAAAATGAACCCATTTAGAATAAGTGACCTGGTTAGGAGGTGTTTTAAAGATAATTATGTCCTTAGCACCATGTGAGGTTCCCTTCAGACTCTCCATACGTTCACCTGTTAATAATTGAGCATAAAGAAATGAGGTTCCATTACTCCAGGTATGACCTTCCTGTTTCTTCTGAAGCTGCTGTCTGGACTTTTTTTGGCTACTTATCTCCAGATTTGTGTCTCTGTCCATGGGGGAATTTAACAGAAAGATAAACCTTTGGCACAGTGCCATGCAAAAATGTCCATGTGCCTTGAATTAGTACATAATTGTGAAGTGGAATGAGACTAATGCAAGTTTAAAATCAGAAAACTTTGCTTTTGCATGGGTTGCGGTTCTTGTTGCTGTTGTGTGGAAATGTTGAAACAACATCTAAAGACAGCCAGGAATGAAGGCTTTAATGCAATTGGATCTTACAAACACAGCACGGTGCTAATCATACGGTTAAATTAGTTATAAAGTGGATTAAAGAGAACAAAGCCAATGTTTTGGAGTGACCAACATAGATCTCAGTCACTCATAGAACATTTCTATGCAAATCAGAAAAGGGATGATTGACTAAGGCGGTCAGCAGTTCTGTCCGTGGTCAAATATCCAGAAATCGATTATGTAAAACTTGTGTGTTTCATCCAAATCAAAGTTTATTAGACAATTACAAATTTCTAAACAAATGTTTGTAAGCCTCTGCTTTAAAAGGAAACAACAAAATGCTCTCTACTGACCTAAAACAAGAAAAGGTTAGTTTGATTAATGTGATAAGTCATAGTTATACACTGTCTATAAATATGTAGTTTTATTAATACCTGCTGTTTCAGATAGACCTACTGCATAATAAAGTACTTTAGTGAGCACCAGCTTCAGCATTTTACCTGTTGGTGGTCTGAAAAAGAAGAAAGCTTCTCAGTGGTAATACAGTTTCCCTCAACCCAGGATTTTGAGCTCAGTGTCTAGACATGATTATTAACAAAACATTTTACTGAAGATTCTTTTTAACTCATTGATCTCATTGCTTTACATAACACTTTTATTCACTGTTAGACTTGTTGAAATTTGATTGATTTGGATCCTTTTAGGGCTGATTCCAAAGCTAAGCAGTCACAAGTTTTGGTTTTTGCATGACCTCATTTTGGCTGGGACTCCTAAGGCTGGTTTCTCAGTGTATGCTGCTCTAGCGAACTCAAGTTGAAACACATGCAAGCTTTGAGCAGCTTTGCTGATGAAAAATGGACAAAACGTAATAAATATCGAGCAGTCACATGTGCACATTCCTTAAACAGGCATGTAGGTGTGGAACAGCAGGATATCAGGATTTAAACCGTGGCTTAAACTAAGTTTCTATTACTCAAGCATCCTTTCTATGGTTATGTCAGGACTCCCTAAATGTAGCTTTTAAAAATACTTTGAAATCAGACTCTTTAGCTTTTATACCCTATTCAAATTAAGGTAATATATATATATATATATATATATATATATATATATATATATATATATATATATATATATATATATATATATATATATATATATATACATCTGTCCATATTTATTTGGAACATAAGTACTTTCATAAGATGACTTTATAAGGTGATAATGAATATGCTTTTTGTGGTAACAACCCGTTTTCCATTAAAAAAAATACATTACTGGTTTCTTTGTTAAGTTTGGCCCTTTTTTATGAGACCGTTTTTGCTGAAGCAGTCTAGGTGAGAAATTACATCCTTGTAAAAGGTTAATGATGCTACCAGCAGGACCACAGGTTTACAGCTGCTTATTAAGCATTTTTTATGTCTAAGCATTGAGTATAACATGGAAAGTCGTTAGCAAAGTTGTTAAATAATTTAAACCATTTTTAAAGGTAGCACTGCTAGTCCTTCATTTATGGGCCTGTACCCAAACCGATTTAAAACAATTGATTGATACAATAGTTCTAAAGGGTTTTAACTTGTCTGGTTCTCGAATTGTGTGTGCAGCAGGCTTTAAGAAATATGAATTACAAGCTTCGCAAGTACTGGAGTTGGAGACCCGTGCCCTATGGAATTATGGGGGATCTCTCCAAACTGGACCTGCAGAATCAGGAGCATAAAGTTGCCCATAATGTCTTAGTATGCCGCAGCATAAGAAAGCATGATATGCCCTCAACTACACTTTATGCTTGGCAAAATACATTCAGAAAGTACTCCTTGCAATGTCCAAATCCTGGCTTCTGCATTGAATTACAAGAGAGAAAAGTGTGATTTTTCAGAGAACACATCTACACTGCTTGCATTAAATGCTTGAATGCTTAATCGTCTCATCTTAGCTGATTAATAAAAGGACACAAGTGTAGAGAACTATCTGACAGAAAGCAGTTTTTATTATGCAAAAATGGTGACTTACAGGGAAGAGGGCAATAAGAGCATGGAATGAAGAATGGCAGAGTACCAAAGAGGAACCAGCAAAAAGCAATGAAAACCAGTGAGCTTATATACTGACGAAAGGGTGGAGAATGGCATTGGATACAGGTGAGCTAATCAGGCGGACAAGGAACAGCTGTAAAGGAGAGCAAACAAGAAGGCTGGGGGAAGATGAATAATTAATAGAAACAAAGCAAACTAGACTCAAAGAAACTACTTACATAGAGGAAAAGAATAACACAGATCTAAGAGAAACAAATCCCAATGCACAAAAAAAGAACTAAAACTAAAAGACTAAGCTCAAATGAATTAACTAGTACGGCAACACTATTATGGCAACACCTAGCCAACATTAAAGCACACACAGAACTTAAAAGAATATGGCAAGTCCATTTACCCAGAAGTGATAAAAAAACACAAATGAAAACCAAAATCCAAACATCCACAAATCGTAACAAATCCTGTTTATGGGCAGTCTCTCTGTAAAAACTGTGGACATACATTCAATATTAACCTTCATTGCAACAATAAAAAAAAAAAAAATCCAACATGCATCAAAGGGTTTGTTCCATAAAGTCACCTGGAAACTGTTAAGGTACGTTCACACCAAACGCGATCAAGGCAAATATTCCGTGAATAATCCGAGCTGACAACGCAGCAAGTTTTCAAACAGGATGAGTGTCTATCTGC